>NW_021849984.1:751881-784466 GCF_003651465.1 Formica exsecta
GGGGGGGGGTTTATACGTGCCGTATCTCCCCCACGGATCGGCTTCTGTGCCCGGTACTTGCTAACTGTCCCGGACTGTTAGTTAGTTAACTGGCTCGCCAGGGTGACAGTCACGTACCGGAGAGGGCATTCGAATCCGGAACTCTCATCAAAATCAGCGTTCGCTACGTTTAACTCGATAATTAAACTCGGCTATATCCCGCTGGTTCCCGAAGTCCGTGCCCTCCTTCCGTTCTTGCTGTTACTGTTCTACCTCTCACATTGTTTCTCTCTCTAGCTCTCGACACTTTGTTGAGGGAAATCGCGCAGCTCGAAATTTGCATCCGCGCATTTTGTTCACGCCACACTAGGCGAACAGGGGTTCACGCCACTAATTCGGATTACGTATAAGACAGTTGCACATTGAGTATAATCTGTCATGCAGGATAATAGGGTGCCGTGATAAAAACCTGACACGCCATACGTAGGTCAGAATATGTCGCTTAAAGTATTGTATTAGTCATCATCAATTTAACGTATTTTTTGTTTTTCGAATATAAAACTGCAACTAAGAATGTTGAAGCCATAACATTATCAGTACTATCATGCATTTAAAGCGAATATTTTACATAATATAGTGATGATATTATATCGCCTAAAAACAATGTTTTGTTATTTAAAATTTTTTATATAGAAAAAATTTGATATTTTTTTACGGTCAATTAATTTTGACAATATATAACAACAAGAATACCAACTTTTTCATATGTGCGTTTCGGCACAAAAAAAAAAAAAAATTAGCACGTCACGAATAAACGGCACTCGTCAATTTCGCGAAACGATTCGCATCCGTTTTCTCGTTTGCGTGGAAGCACGTGTAGAGGATATCCTCCAGTCGCAGGACGAGACCCGCACGGTTATGGTAGGTAGACTAAGACTAGATATAAAAGAGTCGCGTGGTAGAGAAACATTCGCGAATTGGATGGTTAGGCATCGCTAGGCAATGGCGATAGTGGTGACTGGTCCCAACAATTACGTCGGAATAAAAGCAAATAAAAGCCACCCCCGAGAAGGGAGAGTTTTAGGATGAGAGCGGTCTGGTCGGAAGGCGATGGCCCGACAGAGGCGGGGAAGGTTAAAAACAAGACTAGACCAAAATAATGGTTAGATTCGTCGTTGCAGATAGTTGCCAGGTGGGTAATGGGAAAGAAACCGTTTAAAAATAGGACTTTAGGCAGCCGATTCGCGTTTGCGATTTCGTGACTGCCTCCGTTATAGCAGAATTCACGTGCTTCTTCTATGCGCGATTCTTACATGTGTGCTCTTACGGCGAGGAAAATTCTCTCCAATCTCCGCGCCTCGTGTCTCCTAGTTCTCTTTGTTCGCCTCCTTCAAGTAAAGCGCGAATAATTGCTCACGAGGTCTACGTTGTCCTTGTACGCGATACGTCCGCGATTTGTAAGTATAATCAGACTTGCATTGGCTTACGTATTTCCGCGAGAACATGTCAGATCTCCGCACAGCTGACACGAAGAAATACCCGCAATATATCTTCGTCGTTAGGAAACCGCCACGAGAAGGGCGGTTAGCTCAGCTCTCGCAATTACTTTGAAAGCTAATACTTTCTCTCGACGGAAAGGGAAAGATATTCATTAAAATTCAAATGCATTCAATCTGCGCTTGCATTCTTATTTTTATAAACGCATATGTTGATTGATGAATTCTATCATTATGCTAAAATTATACTATATTCTTTTTATTTCATAACATATATATATATATATATTAATAAATATTAATTCTTCCTTATACTTAATACAAGAAAATTTAAGGCAACAATACAGGTATTCAATTTTTCTTCGCATGTAAAGTAATTAATTATTAAAGTTTTGTATAATATTTTGATGATGATAAGCGCAGATCGCCAAGTAACAGTCCACTACATCTGTTGGCGAAAGCGGGAACTAACCAGTGACCAGCATCCCCTTGGTTCAGCTAATCGGGGGTTGCTCGATTTGGACATCATATCTTTGAATCTCTCTGTCTTTTCTTTCTTTTTGTGCTCGAAAGAACCAGCTGGGCAATGGAACGCGCAGAAGGGATGCGATGGGTAAGAAACGAGCGGCACGGAGGCGAGATAGAGACGGGGCGGTGGGTTAGAGGGCAGATACAGAATATAGCTAACACAGCGAAGGCTAGTTAGTATGCATAGTGCGGGAGTTGGCCGGGAATGAAACGTCAACCCGAGACTCGTCATGCCAGCCTCGTGCTTTCGTCCTTTCCAACGACTTTCGTCTCCACGATTTTCCCCTCCTCTCTCCCGTTCCTGCTGTTCCGTCCCCGTCAACCCACCACCGTCGCGGTCTTTGTCCACGACGGTATTTATGTTCTCCGGAAACATCAGGATTTATTCTGTTTCTCGGTTGACATCGCGACGGGAAAATACATATATCTAAATAAGACGCGATTTAGAGCAATAGCATGCGCCAAAATTTAATTTCTACATTTGTATAATCCGACAAAATATTTTAATAACAAATAAAGAGAAACAATGACGTTAATAACGTAAAACAGAAAGAGAGAGAATTCCAAAATAATGTAATTTAAACAAACGATTTTTGAGTTCTGTACAAAAAAAGTTTTACAAAAATAAATAAAATGTATAATATAATTAACAATAACAATATTTAATAATAGAATAATAGAGAGAGAAAGAGAGAAAGAGAGGAGAGAGTATATAACATACATATATATTAATATCATCATCGTGAGCTTTGAACATGAACATTGTCGAGATCATAATCAACTATAAAAAGCGTAATCGAAGCAATTTCAAGAGATTCCCGTCAATCGCAAAAGGGTTGAAAGGCATGGCAGAGTAGAGGGTTCTGTGATCACTTGGTCGGATCACCATTACGTTAGTATACCAATTAGGGTTGGGCGCGGAGTGAGAATGGCCCGCGGGCCGAAAAGGGTTGAGGAATATCATGATCCGGAATTCAGGGTCGAGTCTCACACATCAGAGAGTATCGCTTGAGTTAGTTGGTTAACAATGCTAATAATATCCAAGTGAGACTGCCAAAGCTGGAGAAGTGAGTCTTTATATTTGATCTGCATCAGGGTCGGCTGTTTTCAGTGAATTTTGATCACTAATAGTGGTACTAAAAGCTTTTCTGCAACAATTTAAAAACACTTATAAAATTATATATATATATATATACTAATAAATATAATACAAAAGAGACGATTAGACACGATATTTTAAACACATAAACGATTTATTTTCTACATATATAAATATATATTTAATAATGTATATATTTATATACGCGGAATAAATAGTTGATACATTTAAATACCATGATTAGTTGATTCTATTGTATTATAATAAGTATAGTATCACTACTTTGCTCTTTCAAATGTTAATGAAATTCGTTGTTTTTTTTTGTAACAAAGATTAAATTTATTTACAATTTGTTATTAGGCGAAAAAAAAATTTGCAATTTATTAATATTGTTAATATGATAAAGATGTGCTTTTTCGATATTATTTATATAGGCTTTTGTATTTTCTCACGTAAAATAATTATATTGCTAAATTAATACTGCAATATATAATGTAACACTATAATATATGAGCAATACGTACCCGGTCTTGATCACTTTGTTCCGTAGAGTCAAAGGGCGCGGCAACTCCAGAAGCTTCCGGCGAGACTTCCCAAAAGGGGTTGATTCTCCGGGCCAATTAAACCTCATTCATACGGAGCTAATTATCATCCCCGCGGGTTATGCTCGACTACGCGGGTGCACGTATCGTGCTTAATTCGGCCAATCGACATCCAACTGCGGGTCGTTAGCCGCTTGTTTCGGGTATAATGGCGAGTACGCGTTGCGCGAAACGTACTGCGACTGTGCATGATTTCGCACAGTTCGACTCTATTGTGTAATTGCGATCACAAGATTTCGTTAGCCCGCTTCGTTACAAACCGACCATGTATAGAATAATGTTCACGAACGGTCCGTAATTAAATCTTGCCAAGCAAAAATCTTATAATATCATAATTTTACAAATAACTTTTTAAAATTCCGAATAAAAAATAATGTAATATAGTAATACTGAAAACATTTTAAATGATAATAAATAGTAAATAAATCTTGTCACTTCTGCATTCGGATAATTTTTAAGAACGTTAAATTTTGCTACTGCTTCTTTGATATATTCTCCCCTTGCCTTCATCTCAGGTTGAGTGTCGCGATAATGTCACTCGTGAAAAATTCTGAAAGAAGATCCGCGATTTTCACGGAGAACGTGATAATCTGCATACAGACGGTAATCCTCGTCGTGGCCTCTTTTATGAATCTCACCGTGTAAGTTCGTCCGAGAGTGTGCGGTCCTTAAACGAGATCTGAAAGTACATTCGAGTGTCCGGCTGAACAGCCATGGCTTGATTCAGAAGGGAGAGTAGCGGAGGATGGATGAATCAAGGGAGTAGGTGAGGGAAGCGAGGCGGGATAAGATAAATTCAAATCCGGGACTTGGATGTCCCGAGCCGCAAATCACATCCCACCGCTATATATACATCGAGGATCATCCCTCTTCGACGCTGACCAACCCCTTACACGGTTACACCCGCTACCTGTCATCCCTTTACTTATCCAATGTCCACCAAGAGACGACAGTGACATGGCCGAGATTCGATTTCAAAAGATACGCTCAATCTATCGCTCTGGTTATTGCCTACATCTAAGATACCGCGATTCGTGAATAAATTTTTTTCTAATTGTAGTTTGATCGCAGCGTAGATATTCATTTAATCGATCGCTCTAATAATCATCTTAAGCTTTATTATCTCAAATCTGTTTTATCACAATTGCGAAACTTACATCATGTCATTTATATTCTCTTTTCTTTCTTCTCGAAATTCTCTTTATATTCCTTATATTATATCGAACGATTCTTAAAATGGAACTAACGAGAAACATATACATGTAACCGAATGTATGCAATATGGTTGCAATAGCAGGATTTTGCTTGCGGCAAAGTAGCTACGATGTAAGTCTGGTTCTAAAGAATTTTTTCAACTCTGAACTGTGCGGAATTTCTTTTCTTTGACGTAAAATGCTACCGTAGCGAGATTGTACAAAGTTACATATGTATGTGGTTTTAGTAGATAGGATATATACATAACATATATAATATGAATGTGTTTACATATATACATCTATTTATTTTTTTTTAAGCGTAAACATATAAATTGCGATTTCGGAAATTTCTGCAGGACACTATTGTGATTATTTTATACATATTCTGCAGGCAGAATTTGTATTACAACTTTGCATAGATTCTGCATATTAAAAGAAAGAGAGAGAGAGAAAGAGAGAGAGAAACATTTAGCATATATGAAAATAATAAATAAACACAACGAGTTTCTTCTAAATATAAATATATTCGTGAATTATTTCTTTGGACATGAAGCAGTTTTAGCGTTTTATTCTATTGTGAAAACATAGTTATTTTCTTATAAAGACAAAATAATCTTGACAAAAGATATCTATTAGTAATCTTCTCTCTTTCATGACGTATGCGAAACTATCATGATTTGCTTAAGACAACGTTGTAAAAACAGTGCAATACTCCACAGTCGCAGTAACGGCGCTCTTGATACTCGTGCATTCATTCGCAAACGCGTACATAAGGAAATACGCGTACACCACGACATTGACGTGACGTTTCGTGGTGCGCGGGGGGACGGGAGGTACGGAATATTTAGAGAGCACAAGAATCGAACGCGCACATCGTGCCATCACAATATATATGATCTATATGTCCGCATTTCGTCGCGTTTGCTCTTTCGTACGCGGCTACGTGTACACGCGTGCGTGCGTTCGATATCCGCGGTTGCCGAAGCTCCAGCGATGTTCCAGACGGAAGCGGAGTCTCCTCTTTCTCCTCCTCCTCTTCTTCCTCCTCCTCCTCCTCCTCCTCCACATCCGTCCCCTCTTCAAACGGAACAGGGCAAAGCGGCGGGATTTGCATACATACTATGTCTCACACACACGGTCCGCTTTAATATCTCCGGCCACGGCTGGAAATTAAGTCCCGAAACCCAGATCGATACGTGCGGAACAATCGGACCGGACGAGCGCCGCTATATTCGCCGTCGTCGATGATTTCCGTTGTCGCATGTAAATGATGTTCAAGTGCGTTCGAGTGCGCCCATCGCTAGGAATCAATAATGGCAATGTAAATATATGTATGAATATTATTTTTCACACAATCAATATAATTATAATATAATCCATTTATATCCATTTTAAACTATTTATAAAATGCTTCTAATAAGATGCTAAAAAATTTTATAATTGCTTCCGTAAACCCTTTTCTTGCTCACCATATATGCGATTTTCAATTTACAGTTTTAATATTCTTATAACCGATTTTTATACAGGGTGTCCCCAATTTAAATGGCAAAACTTCAGGAGCGTGTAGGTCATTTAAATTGGGGACACCCTGTATATTAACTATTGTATTTTTAACAGCCAAATTTTCCGTAAAACATTAATTTAAAGTTTTCTTTAATTTTTTATGATGAAGCCTCTAAAAGAAATCTTCAAAGTTTTACGAATCAGGATCAAAGAGATGTTGCATGAATTTTTCTCGGCGATGGAAATCTTTCCGTGTACTCGTGGTGTCGGCATGTGCGAGCAATATTTTACGTTAATCGTTGATACTTTTTTTATAATAGTACTTTAGTAATTTCACTTTGTTGGCGTCATTATATCTACGCCGCAACATTGCGCTGCGGTTGATAGGGTAAAAAGTTAAATGTGTACGATCAACGATAGTTTATGCCCTGCCATTCGATCGGCGGTCTTCTTACAGGTAAAATTGACAATTGCCGCAATCATTGTTAATGCTCGCTTGTAATACAAATGAGTGAATCTAAATTCAAGAATGCTAGGATGATCTTGACATTCTTTCTCGAAATATAGCTGCGCCACTATGACTATCGTGCGATACACTACTGGTTTTATTCGCGATAACGATCATCTATGCCGAGTGATAAATGATTTAAATATCATCTTCAGTGCATGTAGATTGATTATAATCATATTTAATAATTTATAATATTCTATCATAAAAGAAAAAAAGAGAGATTTTATAATTGCTCGTATTATTATATATCTTATCGTTATTATATTATAGTTTTTTAATATAATTATTTTTATATAGTTTCTAAAAAATACCTTGAATTTAAATCAAATTTAAAGTTTAGGTATAATATTCATGTACAAAAATAACGGCAATATTAGTGTTCAGAAACATATTGAAATATCAAAGAGACATTTAAAAGTGTGTATTAGACATCTATGTAGTATAGTTTGCTGCTCCAAATGATCTAGAATATGTGGCAAAACTCTCTCTCTCTCTCTCTTTCTCTCTCTCTCTCTCTCTCTTTCTCTTCGTTTTCTAGATTTCGCCGATGACGTTTCTTTGTGTATCTACCGCGTCCTCACTGTAAATCCTGTCGCCACTCGGCACGTCCTTAGCAAGATCCTATCCTAAATACCAGAGCAGCTCGCGTGGAGAAGATATCCAGCTGGGCTCTCGAAGGACCCTTCCGACCTGTCCGATCACTGCACGCGCGTGCACGTGTGTAGAACATGTAGCCGCACATAGGGGACTCACGCCAAGAGGAAGAGAGCGAGAGAGAGAGAGAGAGAGAGAGAGAGAGAGAGAGAGAGAGAGAGAGAGAGAGAGACAGAGGCCACTGGCTACTATCATTCGCTTTATAATTCGCATATACTTCCTCTCTTTTCCCTTGCCCCGCGTTATCTCTCGTCGGGATCTACCGAGAGGTCCCGAAAAAAGACCCTACCTTCTTTTCTGTATCCATCGTCTTCTCCGCCTTCGCCTTCGGGCCCGCTTCTTCCCAAACTCCTACCTATCGACGCGTACGCATCGTCGCATTCGGGACCCGTTGTTTCTAATAGACGATTTAAATTTTCGAATATATTTCGGCTCCCGGCTTTGCTTTGTTCCCTCGCCGTGTCCTCGCACAATCTGTTTCCTTCTCTCTCTCTCTCTCTCTCTCTCTCTCTCTCTCTCTCTCTCTCGTTCTATCGTTCTCTCGGGAATCTTCCTGCGCGCGTTATTATCGTGGCTCTCCCGCGAGAGGCTGTCGTCCTCTTTTCTGTCCCGCCACGACGGTTTGAGGGAGCAAGGAGAGGTGGAGGACGGAGGAAACGGAGGGAATGATTTTGAAATATTTGTCGCCGTGCATAAATTTGAAGGCGGCGGGCACACGCATACTTAAATACGGACCGAGCCTTCCCTGCGTCCAGCTCTCTTCCTCGTCTTCTTCTTGTTCGATCTCTTTCTCCTCCACCGTCGCTCGACCTCAGCTCTCGTGCTGCCGCTGCTGAATCTTACCTCATCTCTTTTCTCTCCTTCCTCGTTTTTCTTCTTCATCCTCCTCTTCTTCTTTTCGGGTCCCGACCTCCATTGTCTCGCGAGCGCTAATAAACTATCTCGAGGGCCACCCTGCGCAGAGATACCATTGTCATTATTATTGTTTCTACTTGCGCGGACAGGAAACGAGCGAAACTCACCCCCTTCGTTCGTACATTATGGCATTTCAACTTCTTGTCCAAATGTGTTTTATTTCCTTTTTGTGATGAGCGACTAACTTCTTTTAAGTGCACTTCTCTCTCGATACCTTTATAGTTTCATTTCTCATTATTTGATACATTTCATTTTTTTTTTCTAAATCATGTTTCTATTGCAGATTAATCTAACATTACAAAGTCTTTTACATTTTGTCTGGAGAGAAATGAATTTATTGTTTTGATACATTTCTCCAAATTTGTCTCTTTGCGTTGCTTATTATAAAATACATACCTTTTTAAAAATTTGACTAAAAATTTATTATTCCAAGATTATAATGATATTCAAATGATATTAATTTTTTCGGCAATCTAATATATTTTAGCTTTTTCGGCTACATTAGTACAGAGCACGAACAAAGTGTTTAACGATCGCGCTGCACGCGTATGCTCGTTTTCGACTCTACAATCTCATCGTCTATCCCTAAGTATCCGGATAAGATTAAATCCCCCGACGACGTTCTCAACGACGTTGTTCGCTGTCTAGTAGGGACGTTTGCAATCGAGTCACACTCGAGAGGACGCGCCGGTAACATTATATCTACCCGAGAGTCTCGGCGGGGAACCCGGAAAATTAAGATTAGCAGATAAGGCCGCCGGCACCGGATCCTCACGGTGGTACGGCTTCATTTCGAGTACACGTCACAGCTGCACGTGGTCATAATGATAATCGCGCAATAATCATAATGCTGATAACGGGCCCAGAGAGAAAAAGAGAGAAAAGGGAGAATCAAATCGTTAACATGAAGTCTCCAAGAGAAACGAAAGGAGTAAATCGTGGAAGAATAACAAGAGAGAGAACGGGGGCACGGTAGGATGGTAAAACGGGAGCCGACCGCAGCGGCACGCAAGCTCTTCCGTGTGTCCGGCTTTCAAATAAAACCGACACTGCGTGTAATATGAGAGACTTATATAGTAGTAGGCTAAGATCTAATCTGTCGTGTCTGTGTTCACGGGAGAAACACTAGACACGCCGGACACATCGGCGCGATCCGGGCGGAACGGGTCCTACAAACAAGAATCTCGAGCTACCTTCTCGGAAGGAGAGGTGTCCCGCAGATCCTGCATCCTCGAAATATCACGAATTTCGCCATGCTACGTCGATAGAATGTGCCGACCGTCCTGACAATCGTGCGAGACGTCGCAAAATGACATTCGCAAGGGCCGTCGCGCGATTTTCTTCAAGGTAGTTTTCGCGAGTGCAATGCAATTTCCCGGACGACAAATTTGTAAAACCTGTCACGAAGACGTATAAAAGATTGAAGATGCGAGGGACTGCGACCAGAATTTTGGTTTGCTGATTAAAGCGGTTACTGACGATCTTCACGCAAGCGAATCGACACTTTATTGGCGACTTTCACGATTGTAAATTCACTTGAAGGAACGCTCGCCGTCCAAATGTCGTCACGTATGTATCCAGCGAAAATAAATTCGTATGTACTTCCGTTACGCGGCAATTAGGCAACTGGTGACAACATACGTTTCAACAGCAGGCAAGCGTTTCTTAAATTTATCATTAGATCCGTAATCTTTAAAGCCTAATTCATTCCGGACATGTCGTGGGCTGTCGATTTTTCGGCACATCGATTTTATCACTCTTATTATTAGTGTTTCTTTTTAAAACAATTTCCGTGATTTCTATAGCTTTTGTCATCAATATAAATTAGAATATAAAATAAAAGAGGAATTTTTAATACAAATATAAATCATATAATATATGTGTGTTAACAATTCTTACAATATTATACAATTTAATTTTATTATTAATAACTTTTTGAAACTAATTTTTCCATTCTCATGGAAATTTAATAAAAAATTAACAAGAATCTGGAATAATTTTAACTTTATAATAGAGTCGCGTCTCATTTCTTAAGTTTTATTTCACTGTTACTTATTCACACTTTTCTACTTCTATTCAAGAATTCATATTCTTGTGTACAACTATAATATTTATTTCACTTTAATTTTGTCGTCATCCGAAATCGATATAAAATATAAACATTCTCATCGATCCCTTACCACTCTCGTGCCCTTCAGACAGACGCGAGACAAGTCCACCGAAGGGGGACTCGAAAGTGCGCGGAGTCTTGGTCGGCGATTAAGCAAATGAGAATCGTTTCCCGATTAGCATACCTCGCCGACCGGCTGGTCGGCGAGGCGTACGGGATTGTGGAAGAAGAGTAGGGCCGATAGGTACCTTAACCGAGGGTGTGCTCGTCGAGGTGCCAAGAGGGATGAATGGAAACAAAAGACCGATCGCTATCGTCGAGCACGCGGTCGTCGTCGTCGTCGTCATGGTCCTCGGACCGATTCTCCGACGACGTATGTGTCGTTTCGTACGATCGCTATCTACCATGTGGATTACGACGAAATTTCGAACGCCCCTTTTGTCATTGGAGATTCATTAGGGCAATTACAAAACGCCCGTTTCCGGTGTGTGTCTCGCGTCCGGTGCATTTTGCATCGGTGCAATATATATTTATTATGTGATATGGGGTGGCGTCGCGACGTCAAGTACATAACAAATGATTATGTATGATTATGTATCGTGCGATTATGTTCATGGATTATTGTCGAAGTGCTAACGACCTTATCAGAAATTTTTATCAAACGTGTTATCTCAATTAAAATAGAATTCTTTAGAATTAGAATTCTCAATCACAGTTCGAATAAAATTGTTGCGATCATATGATCGAGAATTATAGTTCTAGAGATATTTTAATTGATTACACATTTGATATACATATATCGTATACAGGGTGTCTGATAATAATCGCTCCATCCGTAATGTGCAGGTAGAGCGGGTTAAACTGAGCAGGAAAGTCCTAATGCGACGCGATAATTATAACTACAGAAGTACAGGCAAAAGTAGCCTGTATTTATAAATTTGGATAATTAAATTGTATAAATTTTTGTTCTCGTAGAGATAAAAATATCACCTAGGGTAATCTCTCCAATTAATTGCATTACTATCACTTGGCCACTTTATCATAGCTCATATTAAATTAAATAAAAAATAAAGCATTTATATATTTAAAATACAACAATAAAATAAAAATTTTATATATTTATATATTTCGCACGTAAATCAGAATGATGGAATCTCAGCGTTTACACAGCAGCCTTGTATTTTATCGCGTATACGTCGTAGTGTACTTCTCTTGCATTATGTCGTTGTGACGTTACCGCGTACGGAGTCGGTATGACGGTATGACGTTTACGGCGTGGTACTGCATGTGCGCGTGCCACACTGTCGGGATTATACGCGAGTAACGCGTATTCGCGATATTGCGCGGGGGTAATCATCGCGGACGACGCGCGTGCATCTCGAGGATGCGGATGCAACCGACCGACCGCCGCGCGGCACAAGCGGGAGTCGAAGTGGAATGTCGGCAGGAAGGGCGCATTATTGAGTTACGAATTCTTAGTTGCAACGGTTGGTCCATAGTGATTTCGTGGCTTTTTTCCTTTTCTTTTTATTTTTACATTTGCGCCGACTCGCTGCACGTGCTGGCCTAACGATGACAGTGGCGCAAGATGCAACGAAAATATATCGAGACTAACGATAGAACATCTTCTGATTTATCATATAACGAGTGAAGCAAGATTCGATCACTTTGAGAGTGATTAAACCCAATTTTCTATGAACATTTGTTCGACCGAAAATGAGTTTTGAATCTGATTAATATAAATAATACATTAATAATAAAATTTATTTTATTTATCAATATAAAGTACATTCCATTTGACGCTATTTTGACTTTAAAGCACAAAATTATGTGCCCTGGTTAATCAGTCAAACGCTACTCGAAGTATTTCATTAATCTAATAATCCAAATACCTCTAGTAACCCAAAACGGAGTTTGCAATGTTATTAATCACTTTCAAGAATCAAATTTGTTCCATTCGAAAACGCTAATAGATATCAAGTTGCCTCTGCAACGGTTTTCAACAACGATTGTAACATTTAACGATTATGATAAGATTAAGCTTAAAATCATAATTTCATTTATGGGATACAATTCAAATGGATGTTAATTGTATGCCAATTGATTTCGCATAATATCAAAATGATTTGAATTTCAACTATTTTATTGACTACAATGCATGTAATTTGCTCTTGTAAGCTCAACCGCGTCAGAGTCGTACGTTTGTGGATTTTTCGAGTTAGCGATTTGTCTTCAATGTTTATTCCGAAAAAATTCAAGCGGCCAGTCTCGCGCTACGATCGTCCCGAGAGAGCCGTCACCGTTGAATCATTCGAATCTCGACTCGGGACACCCGTCGCGCCCCGGCGAGAATGATTTAAGTGCAGCCAGATATCTGTCCGCGGCATCATCGGCTACATCGCGGAGCATTTGAAATTAATTTGGCCGAAACAAAGCGCGATCGATCAATGGGTATCGTTGATGTTGTGAGTCTGGCCAAACGCGCGCTCGGCGAGAGGAATCGTGCGAGATAAAGAGGGAGAAGAAAGAAAGAGAAGGAGAAAGAGACAGGGATGTAGGTGTGGGGCGCCCCACGGGGTCTCGATTTTTGAATTTTCGGATCATTAATCTCGTACGTCACCGACAGCGCCGGAGTATGTGTGTGTGCGTGCGTCGAGCTCGACTATTGTTCTAATTCAAATCAGCCCGATCCGATCTCTAACGCTTGCTCTCTCTTTTTCTCCGTCTCTCTTCATTCCACGTCTCTCTCTCTCTCTCTCTCCGCAGAGGGAGAGATTTTCTTTTCGTTCCATCGACGACACGTCCGCGATACGTTCGAGTGGACGTTCAACCGGCTCGTGATGTATTGTAATAGATTCGTTGCCTCTCGGAATCATGCGTTTCGCTTCGAGGGCCATTACGCAAGGCGCACGTATTCGTAACGAAATCTCTCTCTATCTATTTATATAGATACGTCGTCCCCTCTCTCTCTCTATCTCTCTCCCTCGCTCTCTTCTCGTTTGTATCTTAGAATACGCGTTTCGCGTCGCGGTTGGGAGAATTTCCATAGGCGACTATGGAAATCGACGGGAAACCTTGACATTCGAGCGATCGCCCGGATGGACACCAAGCGACCGTCGTCGGATATCGAGATCGATCGATGATGGCGATCGATGCGGCGAAAGGTCGGCCGAGAGATACGATGTGATGAGTGTCCCTTGATCCTTTCACTGCCAATGGCGCGTATATGCTCCATATATGTATACATATGACGACTATACATCTAGAAACTGAACTGTGCGTAGTTTTAATGCTGTTCTAAATACATACAATACAGCTAAAAAATCTAGACCTTGCTTTCTTGAAAAAGATCGCTTTGCAAACTCCTGATATATTTAACTTAATTAGCAGTATCCTAAATTTAAACTAAAAAAATAATCAATTTTTAAAACACGCTTTCTTATTTAATATCTAGATAATATTTCCAATATATAATATTATTTTAAATATAATTATTATTCTAAGTTTTACATCCTCGTTTAATATGCGTGAAATTAACATTAAAAAAAGCATTAACGACACGTGCTTTGTAAAGCGAAGTAGAATATTTGCCTTCTCTTTTGCAATATTCTTGAGGTAGAGACCTTCGACACACGTAACGTGAAAGAGCTGGGAATGAGTGTGAAGAACCATGCTTTTACCAAGCGCTCTTTCGCGCAAAATTAACCTAACAAGCTTAACAAAGATGCGTTCCCGGCGCGGGAAGAAGTCGCGACCCTCAACGACTCTTTTGATGAGGAACCACGTGTCCTTATCGAAATCCTTCCTGGAAAGAGTCCTCGTTGCGAAGTGGCACTTTTGCCAAGAAGATGATCGCGAGACAAGAGACTGGAAGGTCCCGGCGCGAGAACGAAGAAGGCCCGGCCCTCGAAATTAAATGGTTACTCATCTGTTCGAAAATTACGTCGGTGAAACTCGTCAGCTACGATATCCTAAGTATTGTGTATTAGCAATATTTTCAATTATCGAGAGATATCGGTATCACCACAAATATCTCATTGCATAGTTGGCATAGTACAATTAAGTAGCGTTCAATCACTAGGGCATTTCGAGAGAGAATCGAAGGAAGGGTAACTATATATATATTATTATTGTCTGATCGTTGTAATCGTTTCTAAAATAACCCTCCGTAAAGTTTAATTCGGACACTTGTCCGACGAAACAGCAGTTCCTGAACCGACTATAGTTCAAGCGGGGTCTTAACAAGCATTCCTCACCGTTTTACCGCGCGCGCGCGTTGCTCGTTTATCCGTAATATCATCTTAATTTTGATGCTGCGGCCTTTACGGTTTGGGTTCATGAAATCCTCTCCGCGGCCATGACGGATGATTCCGGTCCGGTCCGTACGTGATTCCTTTCCTTTTAGGTATAGTTTCGCTCTCCTTTTCTCTCTCCTTTCTTTTCGCCTCCGTCTGCGTGTCAGTTTTCTTTTCTCGCTCCCGTTTTGTTTTTTTCTTTTTTTTCTGATCGTATCGGCCGATTGCGTGTCCCGGGGACCCCGGTCTCCGACGAGCGGCGGCAGAAATCCTCGCAGGCCCTCGCGCGAGAGATCCTAAGTCCAACTATCTTCTAACACAGCGCCGCATCGCTATGAATGAGATCGCGGGCGCAACTCTTGTAATTCAAATATTTGAATTCATTAGGCGATCCCCGGCCTTCTCTTTTCGACCCTACCTCGCTTTTCGTTCGCGTTTCTACCGCCCTTAATCCTCTCGTTCCCCTTTACCGCCTCCTGCCATCCTCTCCTCTCGAATTCTTCTCGGTTGCTGGGTGGAGAACACGAGAGAGAGCCTTTTTCGCTATTAGCGTCTACCGTTGTCCTACCTGTAAGTGCGTTTACGTGCGTGTGTTTCTCTCCTTCTCTTTTTCTTTCTCTTCGCGTTTCGGGAATAACAAGTACGCGCTTTTACGACCCATTTCGAATGCACGGGCAACAATGTAGTCCCGGAATTTTCTGTTTGAGAGCGATTGTTTGACAACATTGTTTCATTTACGATTCGTATTTTTATCTTAGAGCGAAGCGCGAATAATAATGTCGGAATAGTCGAGATTTCAACGAACTCCGAAACACAAACGTAAAATCTTTTTTTTTTTTATATTTCTTTACCTCTTACTTTAACGCTCCTTGATGATTTTTATTATAATAGTATTTTGCATTATTATTTTAATAAATTTAGTTTGTATTTATATTGTAATTTATACGAAGATGCATCTTATCTTTTCTCAATAAATACCTTATAACTTTGATAAACAAGTTGAAAAATAACATTAATTCAATTTTTTATTGCCGTGATGAATGGAAAAGATGATCTCACACATAAAATTATTCAGCATAGCTGAATTAAGAGTCAATAAGTCAAAGACACAAAATTCGTAATCTTTCTAACACATTAGAAAACATTTTTGTCGATTGCTCTTGCTACGATTACAATGCGTAATTGTTCATATGGTATATATCATTTTCAATTTGCGTGATTTGCATCATCGAACATCTCGCACGGATTTTCTTAGTCGTTTTATAAATCGCGGAACACACATTGTTGCATTCCGTGCGCAGCGTCGAACATTCTTCATTCTTCGCGAAGCGCAGGAGGTTAAATGCGCGCGCGGAGACATTCGAAACTTTATGCAGCCGCATTACATCCTGTTATGCGTGTGTGCGTCGAAGATGCACCGGCAAATGCAATTGTACCGTTTTTTATGGTCTCCGTGCTGCATTCCAGATGCGCACGTACGGTTCTCGAAAGTGGACACCGGATTCTTTTCTGTTCCGCGAGTGACTGTTCCTTGAGCGAATAGATATATGTATACTGTGAAAATACCACGCATTTTTAAATCAAATGATCGGCGTCCACGGCGACGATTTCCACCGCGAAACGAGATTTCGAGAGAGACGTCCGATAAAGTCCGCGCGTTTCTTCTCGAGAGGAAAAGAAACAGTTGTGACGTTAAAATTGGCGCTTTCGAAAGTAGATGAATACCTAATGTCCCGCGGTGTAATCCCTAAGACGATCAACTACCGCGAAGTTTACTTGTCGCCATGAATTCTTGTCACGTGCCGAGAAGTCGTGTCGCCGGCAGGGCAAAAACGTTTACGCAAGAAGGATGATGTTTCAATACTTTGGGTCGACTTAATGTTTAAGTAATACTTAAGTAATTTGAATGATGAGAATCTTTCACATAAATGTGACATAATACTGTCCATTCCATAATAATATAAATAAGAGACGTATCTACTATCTCTATACATTTATCTACATAAAGAAATATATATACAATATACGTTTTACATATCATTTATTTCAGCATTTCGAATAGAAAACATCTGACCGCTCGCGCTGTCTTGTTGGTGAGTTTCCAATTTTATTCGCGTATAGTGACAGACACTTTATGAAGGATCAGGATAAACTGGTTCGAGAGAGATAGGATGCAATCATAAAATATCGATGTGTACCATCTAAAATAGAATAAATGCCGAATTGTATGTAAAAAATATATCAGATTATTATGCAACTACAAATAAATAATTCTGACAAAAGTTAAATATTCTTAATAAAAATTTATCTTTTTTAAATTATGCATAAATACATGTATATCTCGAACCTAAGTAAAAGTTTGCAAATTTATACATATGTGCATATCTCTTATATTTAAGACAAATACCTAAGGAATCATTTTTTACTATCAAAGGATCTATGCAGTTAATTGATATTTGTGTTAAAAAGTATAAGTATTTACGAAGAGATTTTATATATATAATCTCTTCGTAAATACTTATATTTTTTAACACACACACACATATATATATATATATATATATAATCTCTTCGTAAATACTTATATTTTTTAACACATGTATCAATTAACTGCATAGATCCTTTGATAGTAAAAAATGATTATATATATAAATAATGTTTGCGATTTCAATGAATGGACAGCATTTACGATCACTTTAATGCACGCGTTTAATCCGCGGAACTCGTAGAATCGAGGACAAGATTTTCGTTGGTACTATTTCTCGTTAGAGAATCCTCTCACTTTCTTCTACAGATGTCACATCTCGTTACATATGAATATAACTACCGTGTACAGCTACGAGTAGTTGGTAAGATATATCAATCTCCAATACGTATCGATCGAGTATGCATAATAAATGAATACATGCTATTTAGCGATAGTACTCGTTAAGTACCATGTTTCATCTTTGATTTAGCATTAAGCGATACATTTTTCTGCTTTGCAGACACGAAGTGAGATGCGTGGCACATTTGTTTGAGAATTTAAGAGATTTTCTCCGAAAAACGTGTTCGATTTATCAATCACGATCGTTATTATGTATTATGCCGCTTCGTAAAATGGAAATACAATTGCTTCTCCAATCGGAATCTTTTTTAATCTCAAAATTTATATATAGCAATTAGCTATTTGTTATTTTTTTTTAAATTAATTGTCAGGCAAAAAAGATTAATTAATTTATCTATTAATTTAAGCATGTTTACTAGTTATCTGATATCTCTTTTTTTTTACATTAACTGCAAATTCAAAGTATATATAATGCTATTGATTTCAAGAGAGAAGTTACGTAAAATAATTAGTATAATAATAATTAGTCGCGATTTTGCAAAATCTTATAATACCAATTTGAACCAAATATTTGGTCTCATTCTTATACCCATAAACGATATCCATCACACAGAAAATATTCCGCCGAGATTAATATGTTCAATGACGCGCTCGCAGCGGTAAATAATTCGTATGCGCTCACCGATCTTGCAACTTGTTGAAATCGGCGAAGACCAGCCGTCGCTTTCGTTCGGAGAGCCGCGAGAACAATTCAAAATACCTCGGCGCGATCGCAGCGGCGATACACTTTTTATCGGCGAGCCCATCTGCGAGTTATGGCAGCGGGGAAGGACACGTCGCATCAGTACCAAGATGGTAACGATCGACACCGGCGATACTCCCGATCCCGGGCACTGGCCGGAAAGAAGAGCGCGGCGAACGCCTCTCGCGCTAATAACACACCACGCCGGCAATATTCTCGCCCCCGTAATAATTGGTTGCCGCGCGCGATAGTCGCCGCTGGAACAGAGAGATGAAGATCTCCCGCGCGCGTTTCTTCCTCCCCCGAAGCATTAAGGCGAATTTGCACAACTCGCTTTCGACGATTATTTCGAGCGAATCATATTTTGAGTGGAAAAAAGAAAAATATAAATCGTATAAGAATATTTTTATTGAAACAATTAAATGATTAATCTTGAATTGCAAAAAGAAAAATAAAATTTCTTTATTTTCAAGCGTTTTGCTTTGAATAATCATGAAGGATGGTTGTTAATAGCCACCGCGTGAATTCTCCTTTAATAACAGGACTAGGGTGGATCGAAACCACACATGGCGCGCGCGTTGCGAACGTGTTGCAGCAGTGCGTCGGTCGCGCATAAATTAATTGATGCGGCTTGAGAGAACAGCATTTATGGTATATGGTGGCGTATGGAGTCCATCATTTGCGTTGCTAAGGGGCACAAACGCGGATCACATACTGTAAATCTCGATTCAATTCAAATTCGAAATCTTTTCCTACGCGTTTATTTCGATTAGATTATTTTAATTTATTCGATATTTAAATTGATTTATATAAGTCATAAAATGATTATAATTTAATAGTTGTATTTAATTTTACTTATTTATTACGCAATACATTCTTGATTTATTTTGTATAGCGGTACGAATCATCTGATAGCTCATTCTCTTGCTTTATTTATACAGTTTTAAATATTTGACGTTGATGTTTAAAATCGATCGCTATTTTTTAATTTAACATCATTTTTTTATCATTAAAAGTTCAATGAATTCTAATGTCTTTTTAACCATATCTGCAAAGTATTAAAATTCCGTGCAGCAAAGTAACGGCATTATTTCATTAAAAAGATAAACTAGATTCGGAATTAGTCGAAATCGCCTGATCGCAGATTACGCACGAGTTTGCGAGCGTGCAAACGACGTATTTATCGTGTAAAATGCGGGTTCTCGTGCGAATGACACGCAGACACTCGAACGTGGACTACTGTCTCTCGATCGTCTCTAACCAGACTTTGTGCGTGTACACATGTAACGATATCAGCAAGTTTACAAGTTCCCCTAAGAGAAACGTGTCCGAGAAACGTGCGCGAGATCTCCCCGCTAGACAACCGGCGCTCCATTTAAAAAGACGATTTAAATTCACGCGGCGTCGCCCTTGCCCAGCGTTCTCTCGGTCCGCTCGCACGCGTTTCTGTGCATTAATAAAAGTAAATTAATTCGTGAATGTTTCATGACGGATAGCTCCGTCGATATTGGTAATCGCGTCAAACTACACGAGTATAAATATTAACTTTAACGATATTATCACTTAAATTATCTGGATGAAATTGAATCTCATGATTATAGATATAAAAATAATTCTATTTGATGTGATTAAATTTTTTTCTACTTCTTTATTCAAATTAATTATTTGATATTTTTTTCTATGCTTATATCGTTTGTATTATTAAGAAGAATACTAGAAACGTTATCGATAATAAATTCATGAAAATTTGTCGTCGCGACGAAGAGGAGGTGATTATCTGCTTACTTATGGAAAAATGCAAGCATGAATGTTTACCGACAATATTGGCGCAATATAGATAACGCGGCGTAACTTGAAAAACATTGAACCTCGTTGTTGACACTGTTGTTTAATATTCAACAGGCTTTTACTTTAAAGCGAGCAAAAGTTCGAGATGCAATGAATGATAACGCGCTGCCCCGGCGTGTCGCGTATATCTATATGGAGCTATTCCGTCATATACTTCATGTAGGATCTTTTTTACTTTTGTATGTGTGTATATGTGTGTGTGTGTATGTGTATGAGATAGAGAGAGAGAGGGAAAATATTGGAGCGTCCTGTACCATGTCGTATCGATACGTCGAGAAAAGTGGCTTCGACGGTATATTCCAGAATGATAAAAGTTTATCATTTATTTGCCTCCGATAGGAAAGAAAAGTCGGGAGTATCTAATTGAAAATAAAAATGCAAGCTCTCTTCCAAGCTTTTTAAAATAAATTGAGTAAATGTAGAATTTATATATTTATAAATTTTTAATTAAATGTGACTTTCTCTAATTATAAAAATGATATTTTTGTGCGCACATTATATGGGTAAATTTATGCCACAAAATTATTCATCTCATGAGTAATAGACATACTACACCACCAGCGCAAGTACTTCTTGGTCGCCTAACTACAGGCGCAAGCATCAATTCTCAAGTTTTATGTACTTTTATACACACATACATACACGCGCATATATAAATAGTTGTGCAAAAATAACGAATATTACTTACAGATTGAAATATGTACTATAAATATGAAATATGATGATGATAAAAATTGATAAAACGCGTGTATTAATACTCAAAGAGATAGCTCTTCTCTTACTCTTATTTTAAATTATAACGCTAAATATTGTAGAAGTAGAAAAATAAAAGGTTTGATTAGCAAAGATTGTATCGAATTTATAAGCGCATATAAAACGTCTTGTTCCATTTTTATATAATATTGATATTAATTTATATAATATTGATTAGTCATCTTATAATATTTATATTTTTCTAATGTCGTTTTTGGGAGGAGATAAGAGATCACCTTGAATTAAAGTAAAACCGGTGTAAGAGAAGCCGACCCTTAGTGTGTAACAGATCTTGCAGGACCGAGATTTCAGATTATCCGTTCGCGCGTGTGTTCGCTCTCGCGCCGCTCGATTATGAGACTCGAAACGATCAGCGAAAGAAGGAGCCTTTGCACTTACGCGCTGCGTCGATACCCCGATTCACTCGGTATCGGTGATGAAACGACACGTAAAAGAACAGAGCGCCCTGTCCTGCTTTCCGCCGAGTAGCCCGGGAAGCTGCTTAGCACACAAAGAAAGTTCGAAAAGTCCCTTTTTGCCAACCTTTTTGCCCCTCGTTCTCTTACTCCTGCTCCCGAAGTCTCAACCTCCTCTCTTCCGTCCCTCTTTTCGCGTCTTTCTCTCCCATCCTCATCCCTTCTTGCATCCCAACTTCTCTCGAGCGCCCCTTTCTCGCTGCTCTCCCCGCATGCTAATGCACACACGAAGCGCAACTGTTCTCGCGGGCCCTCCAGTCCTCATCCGCGTGCTTCCAGATCCCCTTCTTTATCCCGTCCTTCCTTCCCTCTCCCGCCTCAGTTCCCCAAGCCTCTTCGTTTATTTGGCCAAATTTGATTCACCAACGAGATCCGATCTGACGTTCCGATCGCTTCTTGTCCCTCGCTTCTCTTCCTTGCCGCGCTTGTCCTCCTATCACTGCCATTCTCTTCGCGCTGGTATCTTCCTCCTTGTTTCTCTCCTCGTTCAGAATAGCGCGTTGCTTTCTTTCTTCCAACGTCTTTCAGCTTCCGTTGGATTGTCCTCGGGTTTTTCTCTCGACACCCCGTTTCGCTCGGCGAATCGGCCCCATCGAATTAGGGACTCACTTTTTGGTGTGTGGTCGGCAGGTTACCAAAATATTTTTTTTCGTTTCCGTGCATCGTCTCGTAACGAGATTGAGTTTCCATGGCGATGTTCGGCATCGATTGACGAATCCTCGACGAAATTGAAAAATTGATTTCGGTATCCATTTGCAATAGATATTGTAAAGATTTAATAATTCTTGACTTGAAACAAGGTTTATACAGGGTGTTTTCTAATAAATGGGAAGTATTGCAGTGGTGGATTTAGGATACAAAGATAAGAAAAAAAGTTCATATAAACATGTCCGATATGACCTTGTTTTGTTGTTGACCTTGTTGAGTTACAGCCTGTTTTATTTTCCAATATTTCCAACTTTTCCGCATACAAAAGTCTAATTCTGTCTGCATTACCATCGGTAAACTCATATATGAGATGCATGTCTGCCATTTCATTGTTTGACCAAGCCATCATTTTTACTTTAAACGTAGACTATTGTGTTGTAGTGTTAGTGCTAACGTACGATACGAATACTTTACTTTCACTGAGCACAAGATACAAACCGTACCACTTACAGTACAAATAACACGTGTTTATGTTTATAGATTAGCAAGACCTCAAATCCTTTAAATTTTGCAGATAAACAACAAACCGATAATCAAGTATGTTATCTTAACTCTGTTAGAAAATTTTTTTTCTTATTTTTGTATCCCCATTTTGAATCCACCACTGCAATACTTCCCACTTATTAGGAAACACCCTGTATATATGATTGCGATGTATAGATAAATACGTAAATAGATCTCATCTATTTAATAGCTGTATTTATTTATTGATTAATAAATTGATCACAAGTCATTTACGAGCCATAAAACGGTTGTATAAAAGTTTCGTAGTTATTTTTGTCAATGTTTTTTTAATTTCGAGTTTATTAATTTCGAATATGCAAATGTACCGAGATAGAATGTCCAAAATTGTAACGCGCGCGTAATGATCAAGATAAGATCGAAGAATGCCGTGAATGCGCGTTCTTTTAAATCCATTTTCCTTCGCGTTTAAATTTGAATCGCGGCGAATTTGATCGTTTATTGTTTAAATTTGTAGACCCGTTCTTAATTTGAATTTAAGATTATTCGCTGGCGCGTTGCAAGACGATTTGACTTGGTGATGGTCGCCAGTTCGCCTTCCTACACTAAACCTCTGTTCTTCTTCTCTCTCCTTATCCAAATCGCTTTCTGTTTCCTGCTTGTCTTTCTCTATCTCTCTCTCTCTCTTCCTCTTCATCATCGCATTCGACTCCGTTTTATACTTACTGTATGTACAAACTTACACTCGCATTCGAGTACAAACCAATTCGCATACGCGTCTGTTTTGCCAGCACATTTATCTAAACTACTATTATATTTGCTTGTCTTGCGTGTTATTTATTATTTATATTACTAAATACATTTTTCTTCATACAAATATTCCCGAATATGCCAAATCTTTATATATTAATTTAGTATTTTTTAAAGTATAATAATTACAAAATATATATATCACTTCTTGATGATTTTGAAATATAGTTATTTTTATGCAGCTGTATATATATATCATATAATTGTAGCATATTCTTTTATATATGATGCTAAAACAGATTTTTATAAAATATGTGAATAAATCACAAAGATATAAGAATATCTTGAATATAATAATATAAAACTTGAGAAGTAACCGTCTTTCATCCAATGAAATATATTTCGTCGCAAACAAAGTGCCGAATACATATTTATAAAAGGCTTTTGAGAAAAAAAAACAAACAAGAGAATATGCAAAATTGCGGAAGGGATGTCACAAAGTTAGGATTATATTATAATAATTATAATTCGCGATCATTGTCGTGAATCTTCACTTGATACAGTATTCGTGCACGAAATTTCTCCGGGGACTGTACTCATCTACATGGCATACCAAATGGGAATTCACTATGGCGAGTCTCAAGATATCTCGGTGACTGACATTAGTCAATCAAACCGAAGAGAAAAAATGCTCACCTTGGCGAATGCTCCTCGGTGAATTCCTACCAGTGGTGCTCCAACCATGGTATTCTTGTAACAAGCGATGAAACAAAGGTAGTATTCTTGCTGCTAACGTTTTATATTAAAATGCTCACTCGTCGATTAAAGCGAAAATTGTGTGACTGTGTGTGTGTGTGTGTGTGTGTGTGTGTGCATGTGCATGATATCATATAGTTTTTTAATTCTTCAACAAAAGAAGTTATGCAAAATAATGTCGTGCAAAACGTAACCCCATGAAATTTTCAAGCTTTAAACTTTTAGATTCTGCATATAAACATGAAAAACATGAATGCATAAAAATGCTTCGCATTCTTTTAAAGAAAAATTCTTTTATAGAATAAAGAACACAGAGAACGAAGTAAATACTTTATGGAATAAATCGCAAATACAACTTCAAACAATAACTGGCTGATGAAAAGAAGTAAAATAGGATTGGAAGCAATTAATGAAATTAACTCTTTTGTTCATTTTTTTATATTGCCATGTATACATCAATATACTAATAATATAATGACAGATTGAGGAAGCGTGGGTGAGCGATTGGATGAATGCTGGTAGCACAGATAGCAGGTGACTCGATTCCTTTTTTTTCATGTTGATCGAAATAAATTAAAATTTAAGGGCGAGCGCAGCTGTTCCTTCTACCATGAGCGGATTAGTTAGGATCACATAAATAGGATCGGCTGATGCCGAGTGCCGTTATTATTGTGAAATTTATATTGCAAGAAAAATCAGAAATACTATTAAAAAATTAAAATAAAAAACCGAGTAAGTTGTTTGTTTAAATATATGTTTATATTCTACTGAAAATTTGAAATTTTTAAAGCTAATGGCTATCAAATATCGAAAACAAAGTTAATCATATACAACAAAATTTTTTTTATATATTTATTTATTTCGAAACTTATCAGTCATCAAATTTTTTTATTCATTTCTTGTTTTTATATACATATAATCGTTATTAATCTGTTAATTATTTATATTTCAACATTATTGTTAAGAAAAGATTGACTTGCATTTGATATAGTAAGATGCGTGAATCGACGAGAGTTCCGAAGCATTCTGTTTAATTATGCAAAATTGCAAAGATAGTATCGCTAATATAAGCAAAATTCTGGCCATATTATTTGCACGGTGAAAAAGATAAAGGCAATCGAGGACCGGTATCGTTAACCCTAATTTCCGTTTTATCCTCTGTCTCTCTCACTCTTCAGTCAAGCCTACGAAATTAAGCGAATTTATATTCCGAATTATTCATAATTGGGGCCGCCACTTTGTGCGAGTTCCGCGGCCACAGGCTCGACGAGATGGATCAAACGGCTCTTTTGTCGGCTAATTCGATTGCAACGAAATTTGAATTTGAAATCCGACGCGCATTCACAGTGCCGATTGGATGGAACAATTTTTCGGCAGATCAATCGTCCGACTGGCATTTTGAAAATGTGCGAGTTTGGTAGTAAAATTCGCGCGGAAAATATTATCTCGCTTCGTCAATGTAAAAATAAAATGCTTCGTACCGGATCGTATCGCGATCTGGTATTACATAACGTAAATTCGAAAATCAAATGATAGTTATCGTTCAACCCCAATTCGTTTAAAGCAGCTGAAATTGAAGATCTTAAAGCTTCTACGTACGGCTATTGTTAGTGTTGTACACAAATTATCACGTGAGATATTTTAATTTTAAATTATAATAAAAAATTAAAATACAATGTTAATAAAAAAAAGACAATTATCTTAATAAATTACATGCGATGAAAATAATTTTCTTGGTACTCACTTTACACAAGACATAAAAAGATGAGAATGTGAAGAACAAAGAATTCCACGTTAAGCACATCGATCATATTTCCTTTCCCTTTCTATTAAGTTTCGCCACTTTTTAACGTCATTGTTGCTTTATTTCGCAGAAACGGCCCTAGCGCTGAGACAGAGCCTAGTTATTCACCTGTATAAATATGCAGAAGGAACTTGCGTCGGACGTGAAATACTGCGTAATAAAAAGTACCGTAAGTATCTCCGGCAAGAGACATCGTTGTGGGGTCGGGAGGATGGGAGTTGAGATGGTGGAGGCGGAGGTAGTTGGACGACGCGAGGGGTGCGCTCGCTTTTAAAAATGAACTCGGTAACTTTATAACTTTTTAGAGGATTACGTCATTAGCTGGGCGGCGGACGGTGGTCTCCCTCCGGGATTTTAATAAATTAAACAAAATTACCTTCCCGTTCCGCGCTTCGTTAAATTAAGCCGCGAAGAAACAAGCCCGGGCTCGTTTGCTTTTCCGCTCGTCGGGCTCGCTTTGCGCAAACCGTGGAAATCTCCGTCTCACGCTAAAATCACAACGACGCTGTTATTGAAATCTTGTCATATCTTTCAAAGATGTTATATCTTATATTTGCAATAGCTCGATGAAAAATTGATCAACTAGCAAAAATGAGGCGGACGGTATAACTTGATAGATTTAGATTTAATTCTATATAAATCAAAATCCCATATGCGTATTCTAATAAAAATGATGTAAGACAAAGAAGTTAAAACGCCTCCTTTGGCATTCTTCCATTTGCTCAGTAGAGCGAATTGAAATATAAATTTTCAAAATCCGAACTATAAATCAACGACAAACGAAGCCGTGAAATTGACAGCGCGCGATTCTATGAAAATAAAAATACGACGCGTCGTTGTCGGGACGATCCACTCTGTAAACTTTGGTTTTGCTCGCGAAAATCCGTTTTCACTGAGCGTCCCTGAGGAGTTGCCTGGCTTTCGGCTTAGATCAGAAATTAATCTCGCTCGGATTTTCGCGATACACGTATATTTACAGGAATACGGAGACAAGCGAACGGGGAAGAGAGGGAGATCGAGGGTGTTCGAAATATGAAATATGAAGGCCTCGACGACGGGCAAGTTTGTTCGGTTCCTTTCGTTTTGTAACGGACGATAGAAAGGGCGAACGTCAACAGGGTCGTTCGTCAACGGCCCCGTAGTACCCTGGCGACTTGACAAGGGAGAAACGGATTATGCCGTTATTAGAAAAAAAAAAAAAAACAAAACGATTGAGGATAAAATGTGACACTTTATCAAATGAGTTTACATTGTTTAGAATTTGAGACACTTTCCTTATTATTATATTTAATCTTGATTATTCTACTTTTTTGAAAATTATGTAAATGCAATTTTTATTTATATTTTGTATTTGTCTATTTTTATAATTATTTCTATTGACATATAATTTTACTTATACAGTATTTTATAATTGCTAATAATTTTTTGATCAAATCTATTTTGGAATTGGAAAACAAATGTAAAAAGAAATAATTTTCTATTATTAATTTCTAATTTTATCTATTTTCAATTTTATCGGAAATTAAATTTAATTGTATACAATTTTGATATAGCAAATTGCAAATTAATCGACATGTACCATTACTGCTATTAATAAAAATACAGCACGGATAAAGATGAACTCGATGATCGATCGTTGCGCCTAATAAAATTTATTTAATTTATCACGCATCGCCTTACTTTTTCGGAACTGCGAGCACCACCGGGGACGCTCGCGCCACAGAAGTGTCTCGCCAATATGCTCGCAGAATTGGATTTAATTAAGGATAAAATTAAAGCCGGGTCGAGTAATTGCGTGATTAGCCGTTGCGCTCGGCAATCCAATCTACGGTTTCGCCGAGCGGCCAATCGAGCCCTCTCGAAGGCGCATTCGGGCAATTTGCATCGAATCTACATCCCGATTTGCTCGCGACAAAGGAGATGGCACAGTCGAGATGCTGAGGAATGGACTGTGGTAAATTTTCAACAAACTATTTCTCGTGAAATTTAATCACTTGTCTAGAAAGCATTAAGTAATGAGTTCTTGAGAAAAAAATAAATGCAACACGCTATGATAGATGATTGAAATCAGAAAAATAAATGTTATTTTGTAATTTAAATTAACAGAATTAATGCAAGAAATGATTAACCATGTATTGATACAATTTAAATAATATTGTTTTAATTATTAATCATATCTTTACTATTGATCTAAATCATCATCGAATTTTATTCATAAGGTAACAGTAAATAAGGTAAATGTCATTCATATTTACAAATTTAATAACGCAGTAATTGGCTTGATGCAAAAAACTGAGCAATTATATGTAATAAGCTTGCTATCAGGGAGTGACATGGGTAATCGACGCCGCGTAATGAAACGCGTATTCGTTGATCCTGCTAAATCTGCTAGTAAAAAGTTCACATTTCTCGCAGACGCTTTTCTTAATTGGTTTTATAATTATTTTGCGCGTTCCGCCCATGAACTATGCGAAACGTCTCCACCGTCCACTCGCTTCTGGTAGAGACGTCAAACGGACGAAGCCAACCAACCCCCATTGCGCAACATCTCCAATCGGGCGCTGTTCTCCATTCTCCGCTCTTCTAATTAACATTCCCTCCTGCTCTCCGAGAGAGAACGAAAGAGAGAGAGAACACGGCGCTTCGAAAGCGGCGTGATATCATTTGTTGGTGGGCGTCTTAATTAATCCCATGATATCCGCCTTTAGTGGCACGAAAGGGGCAGGGCGTGGCTGCTTGTCGGCAGAAACAACTGAGCGAATGTGCAGTGCTGCCCCACCGAACCCCAACCCGATCCACCATCACCACCACCGCCGCCGCCGCCGCCGCCGCCGCCGCCGCTCTGTCCTTCTTCGCCCCCGGCCGACCAGCAACCCCCTTCTCCGGTCAGACCCCCAGTCGCGTCCACTCCGTACCACCAACGTGGATGTCACGTGATCGGCCAGCAGCCAATCGACGCCCGCTAATGAGCGGCTGTGCGCCGTGCCAGCGTTTAATTAATCGCCCGGCGTCGCTGCATCGACGGCAGCCGGTGCAGCTGCGCGGACCGCATCCGGGACAGACGGCAGGTTCAAAGTAATGGTGTGTTTTCAGAGACGCATCAGAGTTATCTCGAGATCATTTTAAATGTCCATGTTTATATATTTTAGATCAATTTCTTTGAGGTTCGACCTAATTAATTTTATTCGTAAAACTCTTTGTTTTTTCGCGAAAAATATATTTTATTATATAACATTAGATGTAAAAATGAAACTCATTTACTCTTAATTTTTTTTTCTTAATTGATCGCATTTTCTCTGTATAATAGATTTTGACTACTATATATTTATAGTCGAAACTTTTAAGAAAACAATTTTAATTCTAGGTGAATGGGATCATCATTAGAGACTAATGCAGCGATTAATCCATAATTGATAAATTTTGATAATATTTTGTTAGATCAGTAAAAATGCATTTACATGCATTTAAAGGTAAAAGCACACATTAATAAAACGAATAACCGAAGGTGTGAATAAATAAATTGTAAGCAAAGACAATTTCCAAAACATTCCTCTGAGTTTTCTACAGAAGACAATAAACATCACGTTGAATAATGTAATCGACATCTTATCGAATATCATCATGCTAGGGTGCAGTCTTGGTCTTAGCATGCCAATGATCGGAATACTCACGTAGGTGTCATCGATGCAAATGATGATCACATCCATTATAATATATCGCGGCAGCGCGGACGCATCGCGTTTGCGTTGCCATTCGTTTCGAAAAATATATCCCGGGAAATTCAGACGGGCACCGATATACGATCGGTCGCGTAACCACGTTTTGATGAATCACATTGTGTATGTATAATGCGCCCGCGCAACGTGACGCCCGGGATGTCGCGCGTATATATCGGGGCGTCTCGTGATTCTGGCGAAAGAATTCTATCCGCGGCGAGAAATTCCAATTCGCCGGATAAAGAGGAACGACTATAGGTACCTCGCGTCTCTCTACGAGAGAATACACACATATCTACATCCCTCCATCCTCTGTTGAAACGCGAGGAAACGAACAAGCGCGCGCGCGTATTTCGCCAGACGTATTTCTAAGTGCACGCGGGTGTGCGTCTCTCAGGACGAGACATAAAGACGCACAGGACCGGTAAGAGCTACTTTCTTGCACTGGGCCAACTGAAAATTGATCCACCGTACGTCTGAGACCTTCATGTTGATGCTGTTAAAGGTAACTGGGTTATCATCCATGTCGAGCCATTATGTTTTCAATATTGTATATGTCAATCAAGATAAAAGGACAAATTTATAATTATAATGTATTAATAATGTGGTAGAATATTTAACAAATAATAATTGAACGCGGGAAGTAGTTATATACAATCATTTTGTCTTGATAGGCATATTATTATATCCTTGCATATAACTAATTGAATAATTTGCGCGTGTAATTAGATTTCTTAAATTAGGATAATAATTATATTTGATTCTTTAGATTATTTTGATGAAAGACATTGAACTAAAATAAATACAACTTAGTACCAATAAAAAACGAGAATTACAGTAAAATACAACATATTATACTAATACAAATTCAAATGTACAATTTTATAATTTTTTGTATCTATCACTTTGATTAAAAACGCGATGAAAAATCTAAATTTTGAAAATAATGTAAACAATCTTAAAATAAATTATAAAATTAATATAACAGCCGATTGTGTGGTCCTAATAAATTCAGTTAAAATTTTCAATGATTTAAACAAAATGATGTATGATCATTACGAAAGGATTATTGATTAGCCGCGCATATATACAGTGTTGTGATACAATTTGATCGAGATGCTCGGAGTCAATGCACTCTTGGAGGGATTGTTATCCGCGTTAAATCTCGTCGTCCCGGGAATATTTCGCTTTCGGTCGCTATCGCCGGCCCTGTAACGCTCACACGCGCGACTACCAATACCGGCGCATTACTACACAGCGACGGTATGCATCGAGTGTCCTTCTATTTCCTTAAAATTCCGATGGATCGTATGCCCCTGCCCCCAGGCGTCCTACGTACACACACGCACACATCGACTCGACGCGTATGCACACGCCGAGTCGAAAGCGCGCTCGTAGCACACATAACACCGGAGAAGAAGAGAAGGCTCACGCGAGAGGAAGAAGAGGAGGATGAGAAGAAAGAGGAGAAGGTAGTGGAGAACAGCCTGGAAGACGGTGGCGAAGCAAGAGAAGATGAGGGGCGGTAGAGCGGGAGAGAAGACGAAGAGGTGGAGGAGAGAAGACGAAGAAGTAGTAGAGGGTTGCGAGAAGACCGAGGGTGGCGGAGGACGATGCCGCCGCCGGCGGTGGTAATGGTGATGGCGAATGGCGATGGTGGTGGCAGGACGCTTTGGACGTGTCGTCGTCTGCGTGCGTGTATATGCAGGGGCGCGCATACACGCGCGCGCGCGCGAGTATAGGGATTCCAGTTTAAAAATACAAATGGAGTATCGAGCTTTCGTGGAACGTTCTCCGCGAGGGGGTCCGGGGACGCGCGGCGAGGTGGTGGGTTTCGGAGGGAAGGCGGGAGGACGGGGAGGTGGAGGGTTAGCGGCGGACGAGGAGGATAGCGCCGGCACAGGGGATGAGGGAGATATTTCAAAAATCGAATATTGATCAGAGCTGCCAATCCTACCCTCTGTAATCCGTACGTGTGCGCTGGTTGGCTCTTACGTATCCCTTAGGTGCAGTGTCTGCGTTTGCTCGTCCTCAAGCCTTCGGCCTCGTACATCTCTGTCGTTCTTATGCACCCGTGCGTCGAGGAAAGTACCTGCTGCTGTTTGCTCAATGAAATGCTAGGAAGAATATTTTTTTTTTTTTTATATGTAATTACGAGACAATTAGATATCCGTGATAAAGTTATTCGACTATGAATATTATTCAGAAATTTGCAGTAATGATTTATATGAATGATGTACCGCGTCTTCTCTTTTTACGTTTTATTTTATAACATGTTAGAAAAATAAAAATATGTTTACATATGATAGTTCTAGCAACTTTTATTTCATGGCTTGGATTAAAAAAATAACAATTTATTTGTCAAAAATTTATTACTAATTATTATTTTTTTATTTAACTATAATTGTGTGTTTTATCAAGACAGCTCAATTATATCAAGCAATTATTATTTCTAATTTTGAATAGTTATTGTAGCTAAACCAAATTATTACTGAATTATGTACATACGATGCATTATTGAATAATTCTTCTGTGATTTACAATCTCAGTTATATTAATTTAATATTTCTTTATGAAGCATAAAATATATACAGATATACCGACATAAATTGCACACCTACACTCATTCTCACGTTCCATTTTTTTCACAGCCGCTATTTCCCTTTCACGCAAGAACGAATGCAAACGCGTGGAAAGCGAGAAAAGGGAGAATGGTTAAAATAAGAAAGGAGGGATGGCTCTCAGATTACTCACCCTTATATATGGGTGCCGCGGGCGAGTTGGATAGGGCAGGGGAGGACGGAGTGGCGAGGAGGGTGGATGAAATCTTTTAATGGCAGCCATCCAACCGTCGT
>NW_021849984.1:784607-838497 GCF_003651465.1 Formica exsecta
GGATTATGCCGTTATTAGAAAAAAAAAAAAAAAACAAAACGATTGAGGATAAAATGTGACACTTTATCAAATGAGTTTACATTGTTTAGAATTTGAGACACTTTCCTTATTATTATATTTAATCTTGATTATTCTACTTTTTTGAAAATTATGTAAATGCAATTTTTATTTATATTTTGTATTTGTCTATTTTTATAATTATTTCTATTGACATATAATTTTACTTATACAGTATTTTATAATTGCTAATAATTTTTTGATCAAATCTATTTTGGAATTGGAAAACAAATGTAAAAAGAAATAATTTTCTATTATTAATTTCTAATTTTATCTATTTTCAATTTTATCGGAAATTAAATTTAATTGTATACAATTTTGATATAGCAAATTGCAAATTAATCGACATGTACCATTACTGCTATTAATAAAAATACAGCACGGATAAAGATGAACTCGATGATCGATCGTTGCGCCTAATAAAATTTATTTAATTTATCACGCATCGCCTTACTTTTTCGGAACTGCGAGCACCACCGGGGACGCTCGCGCCACAGAAGTGTCTCGCCAATATGCTCGCAGAATTGGATTTAATTAAGGATAAAATTAAAGCCGGGTCGAGTAATTGCGTGATTAGCCGTTGCGCTCGGCAATCCAATCTACGGTTTCGCCGAGCGGCCAATCGAGCCCTCTCGAAGGCGCATTCGGGCAATTTGCATCGAATCTACATCCCGATTTGCTCGCGACAAAGGAGATGGCACAGTCGAGATGCTGAGGAATGGACTGTGGTAAATTTTCAACAAACTATTTCTCGTGAAATTTAATCACTTGTCTAGAAAGCATTAAGTAATGAGTTCTTGAGAAAAAAATAAATGCAACACGCTATGATAGATGATTGAAATCAGAAAAATAAATGTTATTTTGTAATTTAAATTAACAGAATTAATGCAAGAAATGATTAACCATGTATTGATACAATTTAAATAATATTGTTTTAATTATTAATCATATCTTTACTATTGATCTAAATCATCATCGAATTTTATTCATAAGGTAACAGTAAATAAGGTAAATGTCATTCATATTTACAAATTTAATAACGCAGTAATTGGCTTGATGCAAAAAACTGAGCAATTATATGTAATAAGCTTGCTATCAGGGAGTGACATGGGTAATCGACGCCGCGTAATGAAACGCGTATTCGTTGATTCTGCTAAATCTGCTAGTAAAAAGTTCACATTTCTCGCAGACGCTTTTCTTAATTGGTTTTATAATTATTTTGCGCGTTCCGCCCATGAACTATGCGAAACGTCTCCACCGTCCACTCGCTTCTGGTAGAGACGTCAAACGGACGAAGCCAACCAACCCCCATTGCGCAACATCTCCAATCGGGCGCTGTTCTCCATTCTCCGCTCTTCTAATTAACATTCCCTCCTGCTCTCCGAGAGAGAACGAAAGAGAGAGAGAACACGGCGCTTCGAAAGCGGCGTGATATCATTTGTTGGTGGGCGTCTTAATTAATCCCATGATATCCGCCTTTAGTGGCACGAAAGGGGCAGGGCGTGGCTGCTTGTCGGCAGAAACAACTGAGCGAATGTGCAGTGCTGCCCCACCGAACCCCAACCCGATCCACCATCACCACCACCGCCGCCGCCGCCGCCGCCGCCGCCGCCGCCGCCGCCGCCGCCGCCGCCGCCGCCGCCGCCGCCGCCGCCGCCGCCGCCGCCGCCGCCGCCGCCGCCGCCGCCGCCGCCGCCGCCGCCGCCGCCGCCGCCGCCGCCGCCGCCGCCGCCGCCGCCGCCGCCGCCGCCACCACCGCCGCCGCCGCCGCCGCCGCCGCCGCCGCTGCTTGTCTGTCCTTCTTCGCCCCCGGCCGACCAGCAACCCCCTTCTCCGGTCAGACCCCCAGTCGCGTCCACTCCGTACCACCAACGTGGATGTCACGTGATCGGCCAGCAGCCAATCGACGCCCGCTAATGAGCGGCTGTGCGCCGTGCCAGCGTTTAATTAATCGCCCGGCGTCGCTGCATCGACGGCAGCCGGTGCAGCTGCGCGGACCGCATCCGGGACAGACGGCAGGTTCAAAGTAATGGTGTGTTTTCAGAGACGCATCAGAGTTATCTCGAGATCATTTTAAATGTCCATGTTTATATATTTTAGATCAATTTCTTTGAGGTTCGACCTAATTAATTTTATTCGTAAAACTCTTTGTTTTTTCGCGAAAAATATATTTTATTATATAACATTAGATGTAAAAATGAAACTCATTTACTCTTAATTTTTTTTTCTTAATTGATCGCATTTTCTCTGTATAATAGATTTTGACTACTATATATTTATAGTCGAAACTTTTAAGAAAACAATTTTAATTCTAGGTGAATGGGATCATCATTAGAGACTAATGCAGCGATTAATCCATAATTGATAAATTTTGATAATATTTTGTTAGATCAGTAAAAATGCATTTACATGCATTTAAAGGTAAAAGCACACATTAATAAAACGAATAACCGAAGGTGTGAATAAATAAATTGTAAGCAAAGACAATTTCCAAAACATTCCTCTGAGTTTTCTACAGAAGACAATAAACATCACGTTGAATAATGTAATCGACATCTTATCGAATATCATCATGCTAGGGTGCAGTCTTGGTCTTAGCATGCCAATGATCGGAATACTCACGTAGGTGTCATCGATGCAAATGATGATCACATCCATTATAATATATCGCGGCAGCGCGGACGTATCGCGTTTGCGTTGCCATTCGTTTCGAAAAATATATCCCGGGAAATTCAGACGGGCACCGATATACGATCGGTCGCGTAACCACGTTTTGATGAATCACATTGTGTATGTATAATGCGCCCGCGCAACGTGACGCCCGGGATGTCGCGCGTATATATCGGGGCGTCTCGTGATTCTGGCGAAAGAATTCTATCCGCGGCGAGAAATTCCAATTCGCCGGATAAAGAGGAACGACTATAGGTACCTCGCGTCTCTCTACGAGAGAATACACACATATCTACATCCCTCCATCCTCTGTTGAAACGCGAGGAAACGAACAAGCGCGCGCGCGTATTTCGCCAGACGTATTTCTAAGTGCACGCGGGTGTGCGTCTCTCAGGACGAGACATAAAGACGCACAGGACCGGTAAGAGCTACTTTCTTGCACTGGGCCAACTGAAAATTGATCCACCGTACGTCTGAGACCTTCATGTTGATGCTGTTAAAGGTAACTGGGTTATCATCCATGTCGAGCCATTATGTTTTCAATATTGTATATGTCAATCAAGATAAAAGGACAAATTTATAATTATAATGTATTAATAATGTGGTAGAATATTTAACAAATAATAATTGAACGCGGGAAGTAGTTATATACAATCATTTTGTCTTGATAGGCATATTATTATATCCTTGCATATAACTAATTGAATAATTTGCGCGTGTAATTAGATTTCTTAAATTAGGATAATAATTATATTTGATTCTTTAGATTATTTTGATGAAAGACATTGAACTAAAATAAATACAACTTAGTACCAATAAAAAACGAGAATTACAGTAAAATACAACATATTATACTAATACAAATTCAAATGTACAATTTTATAATTTTTTGTATCTATCACTTTGATTAAAAACGCGATGAAAAATCTAAATTTTGAAAATAATGTAAACAATCTTAAAATAAATTATAAAATTAATATAACAGCCGATTGTGTGGTCCTAATAAATTCAGTTAAAATTTTCAATGATTTAAACAAAATGATGTATGATCATTACGAAAGGATTATTGATTAGCCGCGCATATATACAGTGTTGTGATACAATTTGATCGAGATGCTCGGAGTCAATGCACTCTTGGAGGGATTGTTATCCGCGTTAAATCTCGTCGTCCCGGGAATATTTCGCTTTCGGTCGCTATCGCCGGCCCTGTAACGCTCACACGCGCGACTACCAATACCGGCGCATTACTACACAGCGACGGTATGCATCGAGTGTCCTTCTATTTCCTTAAAATTCCGATGGATCGTATGCCCCTGCCCCCAGGCGTCCTACGTACACACACGCACACATCGACTCGACGCGTATGCACACGCCGAGTCGAAAGCGCGCTCGTAGCACACATAACACCGGAGAAGAAGAGAAGGCTCACGCGAGAGGAAGAAGAGGAGGATGAGAAGAAAGAGGAGAAGGTAGTGGAGAACAGCCTGGAAGACGGTGGCGAAGCAAGAGAAGATGAGGGGCGGTAGAGCGGGAGAGAAGACGAAGAGGTGGAGGAGAGAAGACGAAGAAGTAGTAGAGGGTTGCGAGAAGACCGAGGGTGGCGGAGGACGATGCCGCCGCCGGCGGTGGTAATGGTGATGGCGAATGGCGATGGTGGTGGCAGGACGCTTTGGACGTGTCGTCGTCTGCGTGCGTGTATATGCAGGGGCGCGCATACACGCGCGCGCGCGCGAGTATAGGGATTCCAGTTTAAAAATACAAATGGAGTATCGAGCTTTCGTGGAACGTTCTCCGCGAGGGGGTCCGGGGACGCGCGGCGAGGTGGTGGGTTTCGGAGGGAAGGCGGGAGGACGGGGAGGTGGAGGGTTAGCGGCGGACGAGGAGGATAGCGCCGGCACAGGGGATGAGGGAGATATTTCAAAAATCGAATATTGATCAGAGCTGCCAATCCTACCCTCTGTAATCCGTACGTGTGCGCTGGTTGGCTCTTACGTATCCCTTAGGTGCAGTGTCTGCGTTTGCTCGTCCTCAAGCCTTCGGCCTCGTACATCTCTGTCGTTCTTATGCACCCGTGCGTCGAGGAAAGTACCTGCTGCTGTTTGCTCAATGAAATGCTAGGAAGAATATTTTTTTTTTTTTTTATATGTAATTACGAGACAATTAGATATCCGTGATAAAGTTATTCGACTATGAATATTATTCAGAAATTTGCAGTAATGATTTATATGAATGATGTACCGCGTCTTCTCTTTTTACGTTTTATTTTATAACATGTTAGAAAAATAAAAATATGTTTACATATGATAGTTCTAGCAACTTTTATTTCATGGCTTGGATTAAAAAAATAACAATTTATTTGTCAAAAATTTATTACTAATTATTATTTTTTTATTTAACTATAATTGTGTGTTTTATCAAGACAGCTCAATTATATCAAGCAATTATTATTTCTAATTTTGAATAGTTATTGTAGCTAAACCAAATTATTACTGAATTATGTACATACGATGCATTATTGAATAATTCTTCTGTGATTTACAATCTCAGTTATATTAATTTAATATTTCTTTATGAAGCATAAAATATATACAGATATACCGACATAAATTGCACACCTACACTCATTCTCACGTTCCATTTTTTTCACAGCCGCTATTTCCCTTTCACGCAAGAACGAATGCAAACGCGTGGAAAGCGAGAAAAGGGAGAATGGTTAAAATAAGAAAGGAGGGATGGCTCTCAGATTACTCACCCTTATATATGGGTGCCGCGGGCGAGTTGGATAGGGCAGGGGAGGACGGAGTGGCGGGGAGGGTGGATGAAATCTTTTAATGGCAGCCATCCAACCGTCGTTTCTCCTGCCTCCTTCGCTCTTGCGACCTTCCTTTGCCATCCATGTATTAGCTATTCTTATGTCCATCGACACAAGCACCGCTCCCATGTAGGACATCCCTTCAGTAATCGCATTTTAAATTACTCACGTAGGTACACGGATATATATATACATAGATATAGGTGTATAGTCGGATGGGATGGAAACGATCGCCCGGAAGATCGAATGTCAGTACTGGCGCGGATCGATAGATAGGAACGTGCAATGTTGGGAGAATAATGATCCTTCGTATGCTGTGAAAATGAAAATGAGAGGTAAAAATAAACGAAACGCCTTGTACCTTCATCGACTTTCGCTATCTTTGCGATAAGTCTTTATGTATTATGTATTATGTATTATCTTATGTATCTCTCATATTTTTCGTAAGATTGAGATTTACATATGCTTAACTGATAAATACCTATGTGAATTTTTTCGTATTTGAAGTAAGAAATTACCAGATTTTTTAAATCGTGGTATTAGGAATAAAATCAGAAATGCGTACAATGCCTTAATCTGTGCAAATAAAACTGAGGAAGAGAAAATTTTCAAAATTTCCAGTTGTCTTTTTTGTATTATAATTAAAAATTGCGTTTGTGTAATTTGAGTAAACAAATTAAAATTTACTTATATAGCTAAAGTTACATTCTTGAATAATACTTTAACTTTATGTTGTTTACCATCTTTTATTGTCAAACATTGAAAAAAAAAATATTTCAAATGTATTGAATAACCCAATTAATTTAATTGGAATAACAGATTCTCTTATTATCATGGATTATTAAACTGAATCCATAAGTAAAAGTACGGATTAGTAGCATGCATATACGCATCCATTGAATGTTACAAAAAAACATTTTTTTTTTTGGCATTTAAAACATTCTAAACAGCTGTAATGTCGTATCTTGGTATTATAATTATTCTGTAAAATTCACGGATATCCCGAATGACATACAGAAAAATAGATTTATGCAAAAAGAAAAAAATGAAAATAATACGCAAGATCCACCTTGCAGTAACAATTTATTCCCAACGAAGTGTTGCAAGAACCAAATTGACGGAATCGTTTAAGGACGCAAGAAAGCTCGCTATTCCGGCTTCGCGCTTAACCGAAGCATTTCCCGTTTTCTATCTCCGCCTTATTTCTCTCTCGCGTCCTGTGCGCCACCCTTCCTCCCCCTCTTCACCGCTTCTTTCCTCGCATGGAGACAAAACACTGTTGTCTCGTGTGACGATGCAAAGAAAACACTAACAAAACACCCCTTGGATCTTCCGTGCCCCGTCTAACAAACGAGCCATGACACCCCTCCCCCCCGCGCCACCATTCCCCTTACCCGCTGTATAATGGTGTTGGTAGCGCCACGTATGACGTCACACGCGCCCAGAGGTACACGTACGTAGAGATAGAGCCCGAAGGAAAAGCCGCGGCCCTGGAGGAGAAGTAAATCCATATTTTACACCACCACCACTACTACCATCGCCACCACCATCGTCGTCGTTCTCATCTCGACCCCACCACCACTAGTAGACACCGTTAGGATGGCTTCGCTTGTTTCGCTGTTTCCTCTTGCCCTGTCCCTTCGCGACGCCTCCATCGCCCACAGTTTACATACATCCCCTTAAAGATCACGCATCGGCTGGCGAAGGGTGAATCCGACAGTGCGAAGGGGGTGCCTTCGACCGGACGGACACTCGTCACCGGATCGCTTGTCTTTTTCTCTCTCGCCATCGCGAGCCAATAATAATGGACGCTACGCGTGACGGTGAGCGAGGGGATGCGTAATTTATGGAATTCCATATACGAGGATTTACCCTGGAAATTTTGTAAACGCGACCGGGGGTTCTCTGTCGGCAACGCCGTCAAGGCTTGCAAATAATTGGCAACGAGGCGTTTTAGAGACAAACAGCGACACACATATGTATTAGAATTTCGTATGTAGAACGTGTTAAGCCAGATTATTTCTTTGTTTCACAATTTTAGTGCATATATTACCTGAAAGAAACTACGATAAAATAACAATTAGTATATTCGTATAACGTGTTAGTTAATAAAGTTTTAGTTGGCCAAGTAGCAATTAAAAAATATTTTACTTTAATGACAGCCAATTTTGATATGAAAATGGGATAAATTACATACGATTAAGATATACAATGAAAGCCATTTCTTCGAAATGGTAAGGATACACCATTGAGATGACATCGTTTCTTAATCCTTTACACCAACATACCTATTACAGCTGCCGACAGTTAGTTCGCTTTAATCCCCAGTTAAAACAGAACTGGACATTGACCGATCGCTGTCAGACAGGTCGGACATCTGGTTAGCCGGAGCCCGCGATTCGCTCGGAGCCAGATTAATTACTTGGTCGTTGTATCTCTTGACCACTCGCGATAAATCGCAAGCTAAGCTTTTCCCGACTCGCTGACGAAGCAAACCATAGCGAACAATGTAGGGCCAATAATTTAAGATTTCTGTTGTACAAGTTGTGTCCAAAATTGTGAAAAGAGATGATTGTTATGTAAAAATAAATAGAATATGTATATAACTTTTTCATACAAGATTATTAGGAATAAAATCAGAAATGCGTACAATGCCTTAATCTGTGCAAATAAAACTGAGGAAGAGAAAATTTTCAAAATTTCCAGTTGTCTTTTTTGTATTATAATTAAAAATTGCGTTTGTGTAATTTGAGTAAACAAATTAAAATTTACTTATATAGCTAAAGTTACATTCTTGAATAATACTTTAACTTTATGTTGTTTACCATCTTTTATTGTCAAACATTGAAAAAAAAAATATTTCAAATGTATTGAATAACCCAATTAATTTAATTGGAATAACAGATTCTCTTATTATCATGGATTATTAAACTGAATCCATAAGTAAAAGTACGGATTAGTAGCATGCATATACGCATCCATTGAATGTTACAAAAAAACATTTTTTTTGGCATTTAAAACATTCTAAACAGCTGTAATGTCGTATCTTGGTATTATAATTATTCTGTAAAATTCACGGATATCCCGAATGACATACAGAAAAATAGATTTATGCAAAAAGAAAAAAATGAAAATAATACGCAAGATCCACCTTGCAGTAACAATTTATTCCCAACGAAGTGTTGCAAGAACCAAATTGACGGAATCGTTTAAGGACGCAAGAAAGCTCGCTATTCCGGCTTCGCGCTTAACCGAAGCATTTCCCGTTTTCTATCTCCGCCTTATTTCTCTCTCGCGTCCTGTGCGCCACCCTTCCTCCCCCTCTTCACCGCTTCTTTCCTCGCATGGAGACAAAACACTGTTGTCTCGTGTGACGATGCAAAGAAAACACTAACAAAACACCCCTTGGATCTTCCGTGCCCCGTCTAACAAACGAGCCATGACACCCCTCCCCCCCGCGCCACCATTCCCCTTACCCGCTGTATAATGGTGTTGGTAGCGCCACGTATGACGTCACACGCGCCCAGAGGTACACGTACGTAGAGATAGAGCCCGAAGGAAAAGCCGCGGCCCTGGAGGAGAAGTAAATCCATATTTTACACCACCACCACTACTACCATCGCCACCACCATCGTCGTCGTTCTCATCTCGACCCCACCACCACTAGTAGACACCGTTAGGATGGCTTCGCTTGTTTCGCTGTTTCCTCTTGCCCTGTCCCTTCGCGACGCCTCCATCGCCCACAGCTTACATACATCCCCTTAAAGATCACGCATCGGCTGGCGAAGGGTGAATCCGACAGTGCGAAGGGGGTGCCTTCGACCGGACGGACACTCGTCACCGGATCGCTTGTCTTTTTCTCTCTCGCCATCGCGAGCCAATAATAATGGACGCTACGCGTGACGGTGAGCGAGGGGATGCGTAATTTATGGAATTCCATATACGAGGATTTACCCTGGAAATTTTGTAAACGCGACCGGGGGTTCTCTGTCGGCAACGCCGTCAAGGCTTGCAAATAATTGGCAACGAGGCGTTTTAGAGACAAACAGCGACACACATATGTATTAGAATTTCGTATGTAGAACGTGTTAAGCCAGATTATTTCTTTGTTTCACAATTTTAGTGCATATATTACCTGAAAGAAACTACGATAAAATAACAATTAGTATATTCGTATAACGTGTTAGTTAATAAAGTTTTAGTTGGCCAAGTAGCAATTAAAAAATATTTTACTTTAATGACAGCCAATTTTGATATGAAAATGGGATAAATTACATACGATTAAGATATACAATGAAAGCCATTTCTTCGAAATGGTAAGGATACACCATTGAGATGACATCGTTTCTTAATCCTTTACACCAACATACCTATTACAGCTGCCGACAGTTAGTTCGCTTTAATCCCCAGTTAAAACAGAACTGGACATTGACCGATCGCTGTCAGACAGGTCGGACATCTGGTTAGCCGGAGCCCGCGATTCGCTCGGAGCCAGATTAATTACTTGGTCGTTGTATCTCTTGACCACTCGCGATAAATCGCAAGCTAAGCTTTTCCCGACTCGCTGACGAAGCAAACCATAGCGAACAATGTAGGGCCAATAATTTAAGATTTCTGTTGTACAAGTTGTGTCCAAAATTGTGAAAAGAGATGATTGTTATGTAAAAATAAATAGAATATGTATATAACTTTTTCATACAAGATTTTCTTTTTAAGAAAATTGACCCAGAAAATTAAAAAAATTATAACATATTTTCGCTTTTTTAAGATTGAATATTCTTTAATGATTCTATGTTATTAAAGTTGTCTTGACAACAACTATAAATATATTAATTAAAATATTAATTAAAAAATATATTAATTATTATAAAAGAGAGAGAAAGAGAGAAAGAGAGAGAGAGAGAGAAAAGTTAAAAAATATTACGATAATTTCTATTTTTTAATAAATTGTATTTTTTAAATATGTATTTTAATATTTCCTGTAAATGAAATAAACTTGATGATAATTGTTAAAAGCAATTTAAATTTAGAAAGATGTAAATTTGTTATCAATTTTCTAATTTTTAAAACCAGTTTTTTCGAAAACAGAAAACCTAGTATATGAAACAATCTTATTCTATATTTCCGACTTATTCTTTCATGAAGAACAAAATACGCCGTATAAGAAAATTCTTACATATTTTAACGTCATATTTATAAATATATCTTTGATGTGCCGCTTTTGAAATAGTTTTGGTAGCATGCCAGCAACACCGACTCCACTCCAGCCCGAAGGAAATAGCGGCGATACATTTTGGAGTTTGCAGTTCGTTAAAACCGTAAAATTGACACGTGGGGTCGGCGCAATCGGTCGCGCCGGCAAAGATCAATAATTCGATCTCGATATAAATTCGGTGGAGACAGGGGGATCGTTTCTCATCCGCTGGGGTCGCAAACATACCTCGTGGATGGGGTTGAAACCGATCACCCTTTTTTTTCATCGATCACCCCCTCTCCGCCCCGATGCATCGCTTGCTACTCGCGTCTCCGGAATCTAATTTCATCGGTACGCCGGCACGTTGAAAGTATTATACCGAGGAAATGTGACGTAACGTCGATATTTCGCGTTTAGTCCTTTCTCCCTTCTGTGAAAAATCGATAACTTGCGCGATTTTTAAGTGGTTTTTTTTTTTAATTGACAAATTACGATTGCCTTTAATAAATTATGTCGAATAAACAAGAGAATATATATAAAAGACACGCGAGAGAATTAAAAAAAAAATAAACATGATTCTTTACAGGAAAATATTTTATCTGAAGAAAACTCAATAATTATGTAATATTTATAAGTAGAAGATAAAAGAATTAATAAGCTTTATAAGTTTTAAAGATAGAGAGAGATTGCGTGTGTTAATCTTTGTTGTTAAAATTTAGATTTATTTAGTAATTAAAACTACAAACTTAAATTATTACATACGGTATTCGTCTTCGCCACTTCCGTTCGCATCACTTTTCGTGCCGATTACCACGCGGGATCTCGTTGATTCAGCAATTCCGACAAACCGGTCGCAGTTTGGTACTAAAACCGATACTTTTTTCCACGCACGTCCACGGTCCGTGGCGTTTCGAAAGTTTTCATCGAGCTGTCGCGCGGCGTCGCGAGGAGAATACCAGGAAAATCGGAGGTGGAAACGGCGAGGATCCGCTGGTTCTCCCGTGCGGGACACAATGGCACAGCTCGATAAAAATTGGCACGGCTTTATTATGCAACCCGGGTGTTAAGGCTAGGGTCGTCTGATGAGTCGACTCCGAGTTCCTCCTCTGGGAAATACTCATCGTCACCAACCCCGTCGCACAACCCCATGGCGGACATCTCTCGCACGAAATAGCTTGCCGTTTTTTTCGTGTTTACTTTCCTTCTCTCTTAAACGAATAATACTTATTATTCCTCGAGCATTCGTATGCGATTGATGATTAATATGGTGCTTTAAATTCACACATTTAAAAACGATGTTTGATACAAATTGAATTTTTATGAGCTCTATCATGAGTTTGATTATATAATTGACATTAAATGTTATTGTATAGCTAGTTATAATAGATTAATTCTCTCTCTTTTTTTATTTATCATTCTTTCTCTCTACAAAAATTAACTGCGAAAGATTATGAAAGCTTGTAATATATTAATAAAAGCAGAGATATAAATATAAATCGTTAAATATTAATCTTTGTATCTCTGTATCTTTTTGTATGTGTATATGTACATGTATGTATAATTTTGTATTATTGTTATTATAGTCGTTGCGAAGTAAGAGGGAAGTCATCCTTTACAAGAGTTGGTGAGATAGTGGTAGAGAAAAGAAGAGAGATTTTATAAGAGAGAAAGAAAGAAAGAAAGACGGGAAAAGTTTATGAAAGCAAAACATGAGCGAGACGTGCATCGTCTACGTTATTCCTAAGTATAATTCTGTTAACCTCTTACTCGATTGTCTCATCTTATGCAATTTTCCCTGCATAAAGAATATATAAATTGTGTAATGTTTCTTTACCTCTAATATTCGCAATTTATTGTTATGTAATTAACATTTCTTTTTTGCAAGCTAACAGACGTTAAAGAAACGCGCGTGATGACGCCATAAAAGTTCATAGAAGGGCGCAATCGCGATATTTTGCGCGAATTAAACGCAATAATGGAAGGGCAAAGGCCCCGTTTTTTTCCCGGAAAATGTCGTCGCGCCGAGACACGTAGGGGACCATGGTCATCTATAAAATCCGAAGGGTACGAACGACAGCCACCCCTTTTCCCGCTTTCTGCCCCGCCGTTGCTCCCGAATAAACTCCCGGCACGGAGCTAATCATATTTTCTAATCCAAAGCTAGAGGAAAAGGAGCAGGACCGAGCCGAGGGAAAAAGCTCGCGTTGCCGGCTATCATATAATTTTTCCGACAAGAAGCACTTACGCCTCTTCGTCCCCTGCTATAACCTATCCACCCTCTCATGGAAACATGTTTCGCGCCGGGCAAAGGAGGCGAAGGGCACGGAAGTGGATTTATATCGAGTTCCGTGGAAAATTTCGTAAGTTTCGCACAGGGAATTAAGATGATTCTTGGATGATGGAAATAAAATGACATCCATGATTAAATTGTACAATTAGTATGACGATTGATATAGTTTTGTATTTTAATAAGTTTGATTTGGTTCGAGGTATTTGATTTTTCAATCAACAATTTTAACCATATTTGTATTTAAATGAGTAAGATATTTTGTGGTAAAATTAATATAATTATCACGATAACGCGCGTATTCTCAGGAGCAATAATAATGCAAAAAAATGAGCTTTAAAGAAAAGTTACATATTCTTTCTATTGATATGTATATAAAAATATTAATGATAAAATTAGATATATAATTGATTATATAATTGAAAATTAATAAAATGATATTAATATGAGATTTTACATTTTTTATGTTATAAAAATCATTGATAAAAATGAATAATAAAAATAATATAAATAAGATAATAAACAACATAAGTAACAAGAAAGAATCAAAAGATTTTATATTGATATATATATCTACATGAAATAATAATAAAATCTATAATTTTTTATTTAGGTGTTTTATTCCGTTTTAGAAAATAAATTGCGAATTGTATAAGGTGAATAGTATATGAGTGCCGCCATCTGTGATCAAGAACGTCGCGCACATGTTTCAGTCTTCGTTCCGAGGGACTATGCACTAGTGAGTGCGATGAACAAGTGATTTCAGATTGAAGTCGATTTCAAATGATTTTATCAATTTCATGAATACTTCAAGCAATTAGAAAACCATGTGACTTAATGTGATTTCATACGATCCGATCAGTGATTTCATACTGATTTGCTTCAATGATTTCCTGAATGAATAGCCCCTCGCTTCGTTCAATCTATATAACGAGGCACATGATTTTCTTATGGATATACCTTATATATTTTATCTTTTTCTCTCTGATTGATATATTTACAACAATTATTATTAGTAATTTTTTTTTATTATATAATTATAATTATATTTATGCATATATATAGTAAATATGAAATCTAAAGATAAATAATACTAGTACAAATTTTTAGAAAACTTTACAATTCGGGATAATCAAGTATTGAAATTATTTAGAAAAAATATAAATTTGATTTCAATTTTATTTTCCTGTTGCTTGAATATATTATGGAAATATTCTTACGCTGTATTTTTAATGTAAGGAAAATAGGCATTATATTTAAACTTTAATTACTTTGAATTGAAAATAGGCATTATATTTAAACTTTAATTACTTTGAATTGAATATAGGCATTATATTTAAACTTTAATTACTTTGATCAAAATTACATAGACATGATATGGGAACCAAATATTTAATACCGACTATAATGCGAGAATACGGGCGAATGTTTATAAAAGGTTTCGTTAAAGGGGGATCGTATGATATCTTCCCCCAAGATCGCGTCTCGGAGAAAAAGTTCGAGAGCTGGAGACTCTCGCGATAAAGATTATATCGAGCAAAAAAAGCGCTGTGGAGTCTTCGAAAAATCGGTACCGGCGTTCCAACGAGGAAAGTTACACCGTGGCTCGAAGCCTGTAACGAGTGAACTCTGCGCGGCACGATGGGGCGAGAGGAAGGCGAAACATGTCGGGAAGAGGGGTGAGAGGGCGATAGAAATTAAGTCGCTTCCCCAGCCCCAACGTTCTTCGAAACGACACCTCTTCTTTCACCGTCTTCCTCTCGCTGCACGTAGGATTCCGGAATAAGCTCGGCCACCCCTTCCCCATACCGTCTCCTCCGCAACCTCTTCCTCTCTCCCTTTATCATCCCTCCCTTCTGCCGTGACTTGAAGCACCTTTCCGCGCGACGGCGCGTGCATGCTTGTGTACGTGTGCACACGCGCATACGTGTACGTGGGACCCCCCAGAAGGGTGGAAGACCTGCGCGTGAGGGGTAGGTGGTACCAAAATGGCCGAAGCCGCACCCACGAAGAGCAAAAGTGGGGGCGAATAAGGGGAATAAGAGACTGGTTGGGGGGAAGGGAATTACACTGAACAGCACATGTGTGTGACGGATATACATGAATGTGCGATACATACGCCTGACGTTCTCTGTAACTTGTCAGAGGGATGGCGAGATACGTGGTCCTGGGCATACCTATGCACTATTCGAAAGGTGTGGCTCAGTACTTGGAGCAATTAAGCTTGATAATTAGTGCAATTAATTAATTACCTGCTAATTACAGCGAAGAAAATAAGTAGTTTTTTTTCTACTCGCTTAGAAAAAAAATTATTATCTTAAATATGTAATATATAATATGTAATTTCGTACAAAGAAATATTGTGCTTCTCATACATGTGTGATGTTGTAAAGAACTTTCTAATTAGACTACAGTAATTAGTTACAATATTTACAAACATCTTACAATTGGCATGATAATATTAATGTTGCTTTTTTTGCATTACAAATATAAAATAATATAAAAAAAAAACACTAAAAGCTAAATGTAATTAGTAAAAATTCAACTTTGCAATGTAATAATTGATCACCGTTAAATCAGTTGCAATTTTCTCTCATTTTTAACAAAAGAATATCTTAGTAATTATGTATCATTTTAAGTTTCTATTTCGAATTTGGCTTAAATTATTTAAGGGAATATAAATATAAATATATTCTTTAAGCTTTCTTTGCAAGTTAAATATCTGTTCTTAGATTTTTTATAAAATATTTGCATAGAAAATTTCTCTCTCTCTCTCTCTCTCTGTCTCTCTCTCTCTCTTCATTCTCTCTATAATCAATTATTAAAATACTTTCGCTATTTAGTGTAATAATATTTTATAAAATATTTTATAAAAAAACACATATGTGGAAAGGAGCTCATTGTTAATTATGTAATTAATAAGTTTGCAATAGTTTAAGTAGGCAAGTGTTTTATCGATTCCGAATTGAACGATTCCGAATGTTTGTACAATGTTTGAGCAGCTAAAATACATGTAGTTAACAAAGACAACTATTCAAACTATCCGGGGGACAATCGTCGCTTCAGCAATTGCGCGAAGAGCAATATCGGTAGAAAAACATGCAGATTCGATCGATTGGCGAGGTCGAAATTCCAGCATGTTCTTGGGGACTTCCTGCGGGAGACAGAGTGTCCTTTTTTGTCGCCCTAAATGTCCACCCTCCTGCCAGAAAAAAAGAGGACACGGAAAACACGCACGGTTCCCGATGCGTGTGGGGATACTCCCGCGTTAGTATGTATGCGTATGTATGCGTATGTATGCGATGCGCGTATATATACGTATGTGTATGTGTATGTGCGCGTGTTATTTTTTCCGAAGCATTAAGCTTGCTTTCCTGAGGGTAGGGATGCTTGTTCGCCGATAGGGATGAGGTATAGTTTAGTTTAGGGATTCTATGCGAAATATAGTCAAGGATACTGTTGCTCTAATGTGTCCTGCCAGTTCGTTCAGCAATAGTGTCGAAAAATTCTCAATAGACGATGCAATGCAAGTATAGCATCGAATTGAAAACCTAGCAACATATTTAATGCTAAAACTAATTTTTTTGATATTTTATATAACTGCTTTTATCTGGAGTCTTTACACTCGTAACAACAATATTAATTAATATGTTTAATGCCATGCAAATTTTCGAGTGTCATTAAAAATGTTAACACATCACTTATTAAATGCTTTATCTTTCTTTTCTTTTAATCATTAAGCATTTTTGTAATCGGAAAGTTTCGATGATTTCCGTTCAGGCATTAATCGATATTCGTGCCATTCGTCGATGCAATCCGTTACGCGTAAAGTCGCTTTTTACAATTCACACAAGAGTGGCAATCTAAATTTCGAAAATGACTATAATTATAAAGACAGCTACATAACGACTATAAATCTTCCGGTCGTGTCGTTTCGTATCGGTGACTCCGCTATCGTTACATTCCCCGAAGGCGCGTCCGCAATAATGCAACAGAGTCGTCCCGGAGAACAGCAGAGGCTTTTTACAATCACAAATGTGACTCGAGTTAACTCAGCAATCCGTTCTTATTGCTCGTGCAAGCTTGTGGGACGTTTCATCGGCTGCAACGTGGCCGCTGGTTCTCGTTCACCGTATCTTGCCGAGAGGAAGAGACAGACTTGATTTCCATTCATTTATTTTCACTGCCATTTCACTGATTGCCAGGATTCCCCTTTCCCCGTGCTTGCCACCTCGACGGACGTCACCGTCTTTGCAATTCCGCCTCACCCTAATTCCTGGATTTACTTTAATCACTACAAGTGCAACCCGTTCTTGGTTCCTTCTTAAGATCAAATACCTGATAACCTGTCTTTGACGACCTGAAACATTAACTTCACCGTTTCTTGCAACTGCGAGATTCTTCATTCAACGTCTGTCCCGAATGCAAGGATGTTTTGGTTTCTATAAGAATAGAATGAAGAGAATAATATTAATTTATAACAAGAATAATATTAATTTTATTAATTTTATAGTTTAATAATAACAATCACAGAGATTTTTTTTACGAAAAAACATTTGTATTTTGGAGGGCATCAAAAAATACGAAATTTTATTGTCATCTATTAATTATAGTATTCTTCCAGAGCTATTAAAAATGGATGGTATAAATTAAAACTTTATAGATATTTTTATAGAAATATTGTCTTGAAACACAAAATAAACGAAATTTACTATGTTTCATATCTTCTACGATATATTCATTATAAATAAGCGCGCGTGCACATGCTCAAAATTATCAGCTGGCAGAGAGAAACATCACGAGTCGCTGGAAAATTGCATCGTATGCTAAAACTCCATATATATACTAATATAGTAATAACTAATTCATACGCTTCCGCTTATGTCGATTGCCAGTTACTTGTGAAACAGAAAAATAAGACCTCGGAAGAGGAACAAGAAAGGAAACCTTACTGGTATGGTCGTTCATTAATAACTAGCCGGGACAAAATGTGTTTTTGGCAACGAAAGTCACGTATCTTGGATAAATGGTCATGAAATGAGACATGGAGTGATAGGGGGAGGAGAAGGAAGGAAAACCGGGTCTGTGACATTAATGGCAGAAGCGGGACGCATAAAGCACGAGAAATCCACGGAAAAAAGGCAATTTATGAGTGCCGGCAAAAAATAATGATATGATAATGAAACGAATCGTAGCGAGCGCCGTTCGAGCGTGCGCTAACATACTTTTTCGAAACTAGCGACGAAGAGAAAAATGGGGTGGAAGGGAGAGAGGGAGGACAGGGAGAGATAGGCAGAGAAAGAGAGAAACGGAGAAATACAATGAATGAAGAGAGAGGAAGATGGACGAAGAGAACCGGCCTTCCCCGTTTCCAGTGACTCGAGGAACGTGGGGGGTTGACTTCGGGGGTGGTCGAGCGTGGACTGGAGAATGACGCTAGCGAGAGCGAGAGGGTGGATAAGGAAGTAGAGAGAGAGGAAACTACGGTAAGGATAAGGGCAAATCCACGCTTATGAGGCGCGCCAAGACAAAAGCCTCCATTCCGAGAGAGCCAATATACGACCGAGCTGCAATTCGATATAAATGCATCTGCGCTACTCGTAACCCCCTATGAGCTTCGCGGGAGTCGAGGGAGGTAAGAGGGAGTTTCGACAGGAAAGATAGGGCGGGGTGGTCGACCGAGGATTAGGGAGCAGGTCGAAGGATGTCTCTGCTTGAGCGGAAAAGCCATCTTATCCGTCGCGTGGATTAATTAGGAGATCGAGGGTTTTGGGATACCGTATAAACAATGGTGTCTTTTGGATGGAAACACGGCTCGTTCCAATAGCAATTTGAGTAACAGGATTGCTCTTTGACGATGAAGATTAAAATCTGAGAATCTCGAATGGAACATGAAGAAAGATAAAAGTAAACATCGAAGACGGAAACACGGCTTGTTCCAATGATGGAAACACGGCTTGTTCCAATAGCAATTTGAGTAACAGGATTGCTCTTTGACGATGAAGATTAAAATCTGAGAATCTCGAATGAAACATGAAGAAAGATAAAAGTAAACATCGAATTATTACGACGTATTTGTAAAAGTTATTATAAAAAATTTTTAATAACGTACAGTTTTATTGCACGTTCCTTTTTTTTGTAAATTCTTTAAACAATTTGAAGTTTATGCGTGCGTGCATGCGTGTGTGTATGTGTGTGCACGCGCGTGCGAATACCTTATATATAATGATATATAGTTGAAACATAGTTTTTGTATTAAATTTTGTACAACGCGTATATTATAAGATATGGTAACCATTTCAAATAAACTCTTTGATTTACATAGAATCAATTTTTCTTTCTTTATAGAAAATATCGAAATATTGAGTTTTTGCATTACAAGCAAGTAAAAATACATAATCTATTGCAATTAAATTTTAATGTTACAAGAGAGTGCTAATCAGTGCATCTTTTGATATTACCTCAAATTTTGGATAATATTATTTATTTTTGTATACGAAAGATGTACGATTAAGTTAGATATGAAATATGCATAAAAAATATTTTGACAATATGCTCATTAAAAGATGGATTGTATAATTATTATTTATTATTATCTCGATTATTTTTCTTGATTTTAGCTTCGAATTAAAATAATTGCATTTACGTTGTCTTTAAGAGCACAATCAAGAGATTAAAATTTATATAGTAAAGAATGTAGTATGGATGATTGAATCTAGATGACGATCAACCGCGACATAAGTAATCAGCACAAATGTCTCCGGAAATTGCATCTATATCCCACCATAAATCCGCGACGCTCGCTGGGAAAGCAGTTGTGTTGGTGAAAAATTCCAGGCGATTTCGCGGCGCTTTTCGGTGGAAGAGCCATTTTTGTTTGCCGCTCATTCGACCCGCAGATATAAGCCTTTGCGGCGAAGCCGCTGGAAGCTAATCTAATCCTCGAGTGTATAGCTAGCTCAACCGTAGACGCACACACACACGTGAAATACATATACGCAAAGGATAAGAGAGAGAAAGATGTTCGTGTAATACCTGAGAGTAGCATTTGTATGTACACGTATGTGTGTCACTGACATGTGTGCGCGATGAGGGTGGCGGAGGGAGAAAGAGAAGGGGGGTTCGTAGAAGGGGGTGGTAGAGGCAGCAATGGCGCCCCGCGTGTGCGGGCGTTTATTATTATGATTATACTTGATATCCCCTGCCTGAAGCAGGGCCAGCCAGCCAGCCAGCCTGCGAAACTTTCCCTCCTTTCCTTTCCGATATTAATATTATTTTTGCCCGGGCGTAGCGGCCGCCATATATCTCGCTCTGGGCATAAAATCCATTCCCCGTTCCAGTCCCCCTTCCCCCTTACTTCCGCCCCCTAGACTGCCCCACCCCCTACCCGTTCGAGGAAAGAGAGACGGAGATCGCGGAGAGAACTACCCTTATATTTGTGTGTCTCTCTTCATCTTTCCAGGTCTCTTATTTTCCATCTCGTTCTGCTTTCCTCTCTCTCTCTCTCTCCCTCTTGCCGTCAGGCGAGCGACTTCGCTGGGTTCTATTATTAATTAATGGCGAACCGGCCATTTTCTTTCTCTGCGCTCGGAGTCCTTTGCCTCCACCGAGAATACGGCGAGTACCTCCGGCTGATTAACGTGTCTGCCGCACGCCTTTCCCGTTCCGGGGTCGTCGAGATCAGGTGCACCGGGTAATGAAAAGAGGATGTTGAGAAACGTTGATTCGCGGGACGAAAACTCGTAAATAAACGAGCTTATTCGTCGTAGCTATCGCGTGACATTACATAGACCGTAGTTGCAATCCACGAAATTGAATGCACAGTCTTAAAATTGGATCGATAAAACTGGAAATAGGACAGTCATATTTTTTTAATGTGTGGTATATAGATGTGAAATCGCGCGTTTAACGATTTATTTGAAGTAGTGATTAAATCACCTAACAAGATCTTTTCAAGAATTGTGCATGACAAAATAAGATAACTTTTATATGACAAAGGTATACGTAGAAAAAATTTTTTCTCTCTCTCTCTCTCTTTTTCTCTTTCTCTTGAAACGACAGGGTTTTATTTCGAACCTCGATATTTTCTAGCCCGCAAGCATCGTCGATATATTCATCGTGGTATAAAACATTCGAGAAGGCAACGCGTTTCTTTCCTCTGCATCTGTTTCGAACTCTGAAAGAACATCCAAACATAGCTACACATGTGCTATTACATTCGGCAATGCTTATGTAATCGATAAGTTACAGTAGATGTCGCAATGTCAATTTAGAGCCAACGCATACGCCGACGAGATTGCGAGAGACCGCGAACTCGCGAAAAATAATTCGTCAGCATTCGTGGTAGCTAGATGTCACGACGAGTGCTTCGGTTGGACGGGTAGATGGGTGATGGGTGATTGTCGTCGACGTAGGACTTGAAGGGAGCTGAACGGGGACAGGGAGGAAGAGGAGGAGGAGGGGAAGGAGAAGGTGGAAGCGCGGGTGGTTTCCGAGCTCCGCGTGTGAGAAATTTTAAACTACGATCACCTCGGGGGGTAGCCCCGACGTTAGTACATAGAAGGCGGAAGAAGATCGAAGACGGTGAGGTGGATAGGGGGGACGGAGGTGGGGAAGAGGGGGGAGAGACCTGTATGGCTCGAGATCGACCCAGAAGACGCCCATCGCCAGGTCCTACGTGCAGGACATCATAGGACACGGGGGTTGAGAGAATTGCTCATTTGTTCGCCGTAGTGACGGGGTCGGAGGATGCCCTGTAATGTCCTACAGCCTCCTTCTAACTCTCCCCTCTCCCGCCCTCCCTCTGTCTCTCCCTTTATCCCGCGCGTTCTCTGCTCTCCCCGCACTACCACCACCCCGATTTAGCCGCCCCTCCGACTCTCTCCCGCCGTGGCGGTGTTCGATCGAAATTCAATTTCCACCGACCCACCCCCTCTCACCTACCTACCTACCTACCTTCGGCCTCATCCCTCTTTTACCTCCTCCTCCTCCTTCTTCTTCTTCTCTACATCTCCTATAACCCCTCCTCGGTCCCCTTACCGTACGGGAGATTCTCAACACTCGGGAAAGAAAGCCACCGGCTGCATTCCGCGCGATAAATTACGCGGCTCAATTATTCACGGGAATCTCCAGGCGCCACTGTTTAAGCGACGTCCCTTCAACATCGCCTAGCCGTCGCCGGAATCCCCGCCAGGCGGGACGTAAACATGAAGACAGGTGATTTTAAATGTCGGCGTGACGCGGCAACTGCAGCCGACGATGTAACCGCGGTCTCAATATCGGAAATACGAAACATTAATCTCGGAACGCCCGGGTGGATTTGATTCAATAATCACGTATCATTCTGTAATTACCAATACATTACAATATCAGTATCACCGATATGGGATCGGAATGTGAATTGAAATTAAACTATTAAAGGCGTGCGAGAGAGTAATTGTTTCTTGGGGGCCAAAGAGACAAATAAAATAAATTGGAATGAGAGAATGAAAAAGTTAAATAATGTAGTGAGTTGATAAAATTTTTAAGTACAATTTATTCTATATTTCTCTCTATTTATATTGCATTCATTAATGTTTGCATACAATTAGTAATCTTTCTTTTATTGTTATTTATAAAATTTATTAGCAATATTATTTTTCTCGAAATTACTAATTTCTCTTTTTGCATATTTGCATCTTTGTAAATGATATAGAATTATGTATAGAATAATCGAGATAAAATGTTAGATATTTTTTTAATATGTAATAAAATTTTGTCAAATTTTTTTAATGATTACATTTTGTTAGTTATTCAAAAATTTGTATTTGAGGATATTTTTAATATTTACTTGTATAACTAATATTTCAAAGTCTCCCAATTTTTAAAAAAATTATATTTACTCTATAAATTTGCGATTTTATTTATATTTTCTTTTCCAAGAATTTTTCTATAGTATCATAGCCAGCCATGTTACGTATTCGTATGGCCGGTTGCCTCTGGTCAGAATGAAGCAATGGAGAACCGACCTACCATCAAGCCAACTCCACCCACCACGGATCGTACCTATTTAAATAGCTTTTTTCCAAGGGGAACTCGAACGAACCCCACCCCTTCATCCCTCAGCATAGCACTAGTTACTGCGCTGATAATTCAAACCGAGATAATTCAAACCGAGGATACCGCCATTTTCTCTCTATGTTTGTAATTATAATATTACGACATAACATTAATTTTGAATAAATATAAAGACATACCTCTTCTACAACTAATTCTTTTCATGTACTGATTTTTTGACAAATTTAGAGAGAACTTTTTTCGTTATAAAATCGTAAATAAATAATTCGTGAGTTGTAAATTATTGAAAGTAAAAGCTTGAATGGATTAAAAATGCAAATAGATATCAAACTTTTAGTGTTTCATAAATTTGAGTTTATTTTAATATAGTCTTAATTTTTGTAATTACATAAATTTCTTAACATTATCATTTATTTACAAATCCGCATTTTTGTCAGCTGTACAAAATGGCAACAAGCTATTATATAAATATGTAATAAATTAAATAGAAGGATATATTAACAACAAGCTATTAAATAGATATTAAATATCGTTTAGAAAAATTAAATATGCTGTGGTTCTGATTTAGCTAATTAACTAATTACGATTTTTTTTTTTTTTTTTAAGAGTAGAGTGAGTTTAGCACGCGATTCAAGTCGAATCGCAGCGACACGTAGAAAGGCGCGATATAGGCGCACATACGCGCCTCGAAGAAACGACTAGCGCGAAGGAATGGTGCGGATGGCGGGTGGGTGGTGATGGAGGAGAGGGAAGGAAGGGAAAACAGACGTCCTTTGCACACAAAAGCAATAACGCTGAGCTGATATTCTACGTGGAGCCGGGCCACGTCGTCTCGGCCATCCGCTTCGCCGTGAGACCTTCTCGCGAGAGCAGCCGAGCCTTCTCTCGCCCAGGAGAGCATATGAGGGTGGCCGCAGAACAAATACATTAATTTCACCCTCTCCCGACCTCCTTCTTTGCGCCACTCGCCGTCTCTCCGTATAAACACACGCCTGGTCTCCGACACGCGCACGAATTCGCCCTCGTCTCTTTCCGTTCTTTCCGTCTTCCTCCCCATACCATTTCTCTGTCTCTTTTTCTCTTCTCACTGAAGATACGCGCGCGCTCACGTTCGGAGACATTGCGCGCGAATACACACACACATACACATACGCGCACACGCACAGAGATGTAAGAACTAACATCGCTAGCTAGTTGCGCGCGCGCATGTGTATGTATATGTACGCATGTGTGCCGATGCGCGTCCTCCGGCATATAAGTAAACGGGGTGCAGAGTGTATGAGGGGGTGTATGTGGGTTGGGGAACCGGGAGGTTGTCGAGAGTGGGCGAGAAGAGGGTGGTGTGTGGTTGCCATGGAGACGCTCAGTCCCTCTCTTATAATTATATGGGGAAAAATGGCTCGCGGACTTTTACCCCGCGTTACACCCCCGTCGTCTCACCCCTGTCTTTCTTTCTCTCTCTCGCTCTTTCTCTCTCTCTCTCTCTCTCTCTCTCTCTTTCCCGGCTCCGTTTTCTCTTCCCCTTACCCTACCCATCGCGGTGGCAGCTCCGCTTCTTCTTCGGTTTCTTCCTCCTTGCCTTCTTCCACGTGCTCCTCCTCGCTTCTTCCTCTATCATCTTTCTGTCCTCTTCTCCACCGACTGCTTCTTCTATACCTTCTACTTCTCATCCGGCTTCACCTCGCCGTCTCATCGCACCGCGGCACCTACTTTGCCCGCCTCGGGAATATTATGCTTGCACCTTACCGGGGCGACTGTGTAACCATCCTTAACTCGCTTTAAGGCTGACTGCTCGACGCGTCTTGGATTTCACGTTACTTTCCCGACATTGCTGCCGTTCCTCTCTACAGTCGGATCCAAAGTTGCTTCACTTAAATAGTACCGTTATTTAAAACATTAATCACACTTTTATGATATTTATCAATAGAATACTTCTGTATCAGTAATTCTGTAATCAGAATGTTCAATTTAAGACAACTTTTTATCCTCCATAATTACTTTGTATAATATTGTATAGTTTCATATTTATTTGACAATGTTCTGTTATGATACATATAACGATATATATTATTACGAGATTACCGAATTGATAAGCGAGTGTTGACACATGTGGTAGAGACACCGTAAATGACAGAACCCACATGGTATGTTTATGGGACATCGAGACACATCGAGATGTTAAAACAAGTTTTAAGAACGACCACGTAGTCAACTTGGCAAACCGTAAAAATAATATTCGTTCGGTGCATATTATAAGAGCTGTCGTAACAAAAGAAAACGGTCTAAAGCACAGGGAGCCGAGGAGAAAATTCGGTTATGCTACCAAGTGTTTCAAAATACAAGAAGCAAGTAGCGTTCCATCTCATTTATATCTTATATATATATATAATTACGGAGTTGTTTAACATTAGTTATATAACAATATGTTAACAGCTTAAAGAATATTTGTTATATTAGATTATAAATTTCTATTAAAGTTTATTTATTTTTAAAGTAAGGCGTGCTTGCATAAATTTATGAGTACGTAAGAAACCCATAAAAAGTTTTAACCAGGTTTTAGACATTTTATATACGACAAATATGAGAGAGAAATTGAATATACATAATAGCAAGTTGAAGGAAATAAAAGAAAATCATTTATTTGTCATTAACGTATTTTTTTTGGTATTTAGCGGCAAATCTAAACAAGTGGATTGGCGATTTCAGCGCCTGGCACACACGGCACGTTCTTATTTCAGGCTGCTTCTCCGGATAACGGCCATTGCCCGCGAGATAGGGTAGCACGTGTGTACATATTTCGCGTGTGTGCGGGGGTGTCTTCGGCGGGGTTTGCGGGGCAGCAGGCAGGTCAAGAGTGGTGGAGAAAAAGAAGCGGTCGAAAGAGAGAGGGAGCATATTGCTTCGAAGTAATCCTACTTGATCGCGGTTTTCGGCTTTCCCGGCGTGTGCGTGCGCGTTACGGCAACGCGGATCTGTGTGTATGTGTATTCATCTTATACACGAGACTAATACTCGTACGTGAGAGCTCGAAGGATTACTGCCTTAGGAGCCGCCCTGACGTCCCCGTTCCTTTCCCCAACCCCTGCTTTCACCGCTCTGTAGAACGATGGAGAGTCTTTAAATACCCTCGGGATGCGAATGTCCTGGACACTGAAAACGTGTCCGGATGACAAAAAAGAAATAATTTTGAATCAAATTTGCCACGTCATTATTCTTATTGCTTTCATTGTTCTTTGATGATGATTCTGAACACTAATACATTCCGAGAAGTTTAATACGCGAAAAAAGTTTGTCGACATAAAATATTTTGATAAAAGAAATAGAATATATAGAAAGTCGCAACACACACACACACAAAGAAACAGTAATTATTTCTTTAGATTATATGTGTGTAGCAAGTTTTTAATTTCTAATTAAGTTTCATTGATTTAAATTTTAATTTGTCTTTTTACTCAGATAAAATCTAATTAAAATTGACTGATGTATTTATGTCTTTCACACACACATTACTATTATTTATTATCCGTTGAATAAAGAGATATTTTTGTAATTGTAATTTACATGCGCACTTTAAAACAATTAATAAACATATGGCAATTGCTCTTTACGTATTAATGTATTAACGTGCTTGTTTGATCAATGGCGCCTGTTAATAAATAAAATCACGAGTCGTTTTCTCGTTGCAATTCATCAGAGATTGTTCGAACAAAGCGCGTGCATGATTAGTCGATTTAATGAAATAATCCCCTTTGATCGGCCTCTTTCCTCAACCTCGTCCGTTCCTCCCTGACCTTCCTTTGGAATTCTCTGGCATCCTCAAAGGGAAACACTTGAACCAGAACGTTTTAATTGCGAACCCCGTAGCGATCTCATTGTTTCCGCTCGGTCTGCAAGTGTTCCACCGCGATCTCGTGGAAAGAGGAAGAAAATGCTTCTTAAAAAGTCGCCAAAAAATCCGGTGGGACATGCCTTTTGATTCCGAGAAAAGGACGTTTATGCGTGCGCATACTCCTCTAAAAGTCTACCTTCTTGTCTCTTTCTCTCTATCCCTCTGCCGTTACTTTAAACCTCAATCTTTTTCTCCCGTTTCCTCTCAGTATTCTGCTACGGCCAGATTTATTATAATCGATACGTTTAATGCTCGGGCGCCTACAAAATTGATGCATAAAAGATTAAATTAAATTTTGCAACAGTAGTGATAAATTATTTAAAAGAGTTTTTGTTTCTTGTAGCTTAAATTAAATGTTTCTATTTTTCGTTTGTTTGACCAAAGTAGAAGCGTCATCTTTCTACGAGAGATAGTTACATAGAATGTCAACATCCGTAAAAGATTTGCACACTGTGAGTGACGTAATCACGGGCGGTCGTAAATGCGCGAGAGGACTTAATGCTAGAGGAAGATCGATAGTGTCGGAACTCGAGCTTTCTTCTGTCTCTCTCTCTCTTTCTTTCTCTCTCTATCTTTCATTCTCTAGAAAAATCTTGGGAGACGCAAGGAAATCTTCGCGCACAATGACGGGGGAACAACGGATCATTGGCTAAGCTGCGGGTCGTTAGGATTAATGAAACGTTTCAGCCGCACTGCGGCGACGAAGCACAGAGGGGCGAGAAACGAGGAAAAATGGGAAAAAACAGAGGCGCGAATCGGCCTGCGAGAACGTGGACAAGAAAATCAAGATAGAAACGGCTGGATGTTGATAGAGAAAAAGAAAAGAATATAAAAGGGATGGTTTAAAAATCTTAAAGAGGCGAGAAGAAACTACTTTGTAAAATTAATCTCGCTTTAATTCGACTTTTATTTCACATGAAAAAAAAACAACAAATGGCAACCAGATGAGATTAAAATGCTGATCATTTCTCAGCATTAAATCTTTTTGTGGAATTTGTACTTGTTGTGTCCATAATATTTTCAAAAGAACCATTAAACAATAATTTGTATATAAATATTCTTTAATTAATTTAAAGTAGGTTTTCATCTCTCTTGAACTAAAAAAAATAAATTTTGTCTTTTAACATAAAATATTTTTTTATTTAATTGTATGAATAATATTAAAATTAAATGAATTATTTGCAATGAATCAAAATAACACATCGATATTTTATTAACTTAAATTTAGGATAAATTATATTTTTGATTTGTATAAAGAAATATTATATAAATTATATTTTCCACATGCTTCCTTATCAATCTTGGAAATATTTTCCAAGAAATAATTCCAAGCGGAAAAGTTTAAAAAAGCAGAAGTGATATAATTCTAGCGTTACACGAACGATAGGCATTGTGCGAATAATAGCGGTGGTGCCATATTACTCGACGGCAAAGGAAACCGGAGAAGAAACAGAACTAGGGCTACAAAAATATTAATAATTATGTTAATATCGTAATATAAGACTCAGTCGAAAGACATGAGCAGGGATAGTCAAGAAGAAAGAAAGAGAGGGAGAAAAAAAGAGAGTATAGGGGTGGCTCTCTCGACGTCAGAATATCTCCTTAGTTCCCTACGATGGGGCTGGTTCATCGGGGGTGTGAGTGGGGGGATGGACCTTATTTTTATCAATATCTCGCGAGTTGCGCATGCGCAGCGCGCAGCATCCCTTCCGACGAACCCTCGAGGTCCACACGCAGAAAATGGAAAGAAAAGAGAAGGTAAGAGAAGACGGGGTGGAGGAGGGGGGGGGGGGGAGAAGCGAGGGGAAAGGAGGGCGAAAAGCGCGCGCCCGTGTGCATGCGTGTACAGCTTCTAATGAGTGTGTGCATCGGATACGAGCGCTTGGCGGTAAGCGGGGAGAGAGACCGAGGGTGCGGGAGGGGAAGGCGCCTAAGGACCCCCGTAGGACAAAATGGAGCCCGCTTATACTCCGCCGCCACTGCAAAGTGCATCCTTCTCCGGAATTCTCGCTTTCCTTATCTCTCACCGTTTCTTTCTCGTTCCGTCTCTCTCCTACTCATCCCCATTCTCTCCCTTCTCTCTTTCCCATCGTCTCTCTTCTTCCTTACTTTCTGTCTCCTTTCACCGGTCCAGGTATTCCCTCATGCGAATGCAAAATCGACGGAGCTTCTCGGGATAATTGCTGCTCCGGGACTCAATTCCAGACGCGAGTACATCTCGAGTACACTTGGAGGAAAGCTCTGCCCATGGTCGACGGGAGGAGCAAAGGGAGGGCGCGCAGCGATTTCTCGTTTGTGAAATGTTTCTTTGGACATGATACGGTTTGTTATCGTTCGCCAGTACAGCCTCGCGTACCCGCGGATACACCGAGTCGACCAAGAAATCTCGCGAATATGCCAGAAATGTTTCTGCTGCCGGATTACTGACGGATGTTAGTCTTCCTCGAATGTATATGCAGGTTTGCACAGGTTTCTGAACTATAACTTTCCTATGCGTTCTTTTCGATGATAGGAGAAAGCGGAATCCCTGATTCTAATGGCCTCTCATGGCAAATTGATCGATAAATATAGTTTAGATAAACGATTCGATATTTACGAGTTTAATATTTACAATGCAATTTGTTTTCTAATGAAATAAATAACATAAAAAATGTAAAGCGTGTAGAGAGATACAATTATACTTAATTTAAAACAATATAAAATAAAGAATTATGCTAAAGAATAAAAATATAAATTATAAATAAAATTTAGTAAATATCAAAACTAATGGAATATTGTAGTTTTCAGAGAAATATTGAAAAGCGGCATCTGCGTAACATTAATAATAAATTGTTCGAAATGATTATAAAAAATATGTTAACTCACGTCTTTAAAAATTACACAATAATAATAAATATCTCAATATAATTGAGAGAGAGAGAGAAATCTCATATATCTCTCTATTATTTATTCATACTTAACATATATAAAACTATTTAAAGTTATAATTATGATTAATGTAATTTCCGTGAGATTATTTAAGTATTAGCATGAAAGAATATCGTGAAATTTCGCGTGTAAAAGGATCGTCCTCTCCTCTATCACAATTTCTCCAACACATGCTAGCTCTTCTTTTTTCACCATCGGACAGTCGCGGTCGCCTTGTCGCATTGCCGGTCTCCGGCTCCTTAATTATGAATCACCACCGTCATTTACCTTTATTTATCGTTGTACGATTCCACTTGATTTACCGCTGCGATTCTCGCGCCTATTATTCCTGTTTTTTGTCCCACCGCCTTTGAATTTATTATTCCGCCGCGAGATTCCATTTCGTCTTTTATCGGCGAGCGTTCGTTCCGTTCCGTAAGCCGATCGATAAAATCCACATTGTTACATTGCATCGAATCAAATTGCGTCTTAAAAAGCGCATTTTTACTACTTAGGCAATGAACGAGTCACGATCATTCGCATATTTCAGCATCGAGGTAAGTATCCGCCCGTGATATTAACACCGCTTATATTAATTTTCTTTAAATCAGGCAAGAGTAGTCTTGATTTTAGTCGGAATGGCCTTCTGGAAATTTTCGCAATTGCGTTTTCTCTCGGATAGCACAATGCGGATATATCAGCGAGGACTGTCTGCGACTCCTTTCTTAGCTCGTTCTTCGTTTTCGTTCTTCTCTCTCTTGCGCTAGCAGGAGATAGATATTATTTTCAGGCAACACGGCGGGATTATCAAAGGCGAGAGGGCGAGTGAGGACAGTGGAGAGGGGAGGAGGATGGAGGTGGATCGGGTGTTTTGCAGCGCGAAATATCCTCCATTACACCATGGGCGTCGTATATAAGAGATTATTTTTCTTTACTCTCTCTCTCTCTTTTTCTCTCTTTCCTTCTGTTACTTTATCTCTCTCATTTTCTTTTCTTCTCTCGTCCTTTTCTGGCGTCTCTCACTTTCCGGCAAAGTTAAGGGTGAGTTTTAAGAGGCGACACAGGCAAGGTCCCGCCGACATTTTTTGAGAAATTGCGGAAAATTAGCTGTACGATGGTCGGTGCTTCGTTACGTGACTCGTTGCGAGAAACGAGCAGAGAAAAGGATCGTTTGTCAACTAGAGAGTGGAGAGACGAAAACGCGCATAAACGACAAACGAGTTCACGAGTCGCTCGCGAATGTTTTAATCTCAAGGGTGCGTAGGGCGCGGGAAAAAACGTTTTCTTTTTAATGGAAAGGCCACGAAAGCGGAGGATAAAAAGCGACCGGTCCGAATCTGTGTCTCCCTCGTGTCTCGAATTTTTCATATCCTGCTTTGTTCTTTCTTTGTACATCGAAACCTTTCAATCATGAATATAAATCGTGAATATGTTTAAAAATTTTTTTTTATGAGCATGCTTTTTTTACTCGTATATTTCGTATTGTTTAATGTATTATGGAATATTGTTACGAAAATGCATAATATGTTTAAATGTTATAATTGCAATTATTTTTCTGCAATTTATCTTTTATTATTTTATTTTTCTGTTATATTTTATTTTGAAGATTTATAGTTAAAGTTTTGTTTTGATTTATACTTAATTAATAGTTTTGATTGCTACACTTTTATTGCACGCACATATTTGTTATAAACAACGCATTTTTATCACGATTTATTTATGTAAATTTCTAAAACGTATTATCCTAAAAAAATAATTCTAATAATTTTTTTTTCACAGAACATGTATGTTAATTTAATGCGATGTTCTTTTCATTACATTCGTAATGCACACTATTTTCTATTACACATTTGTTATTGTTAAAAGCACAATTTTAAATGTTCACAGGTTGCACTCAAAATACACGAAATTGGTGTTAAACGCGAAATGAAAATTTCTGAACTCACCGTTCCGAAGTAGGCCAGGTGAGTGACTGGCTGACTGAAAAATTTTTCTCTTCTAGCCACGAGGGTACAGATGCTGGTCTATAAAAAAAGAACTCTACCCCAGGCACGGGTGCCCCTCAGAGTAAAAAAAAATTCCCCCTCAGGAAAACCCTTGTATAAAAACCGAAGGGGGTCAGTCACCTACCTACCAGTAGCGAGGGATAGGAAATGATCGCGAAACGCGTTCACAGGATTGTATAATATAAATTCATGAACATTGTAATATATTATTATAGATAGGGAAATATATTTTTTATATGGTTGTTTTGCATGCGATGAAAATATTTTTATTGTAAAAATCATTATTTTTTATAATCCAGCTATGATATGATAGCTGTTACATAAATATTAAGACAAAATAAAAGCTACCTTAAAATTATTAAGGCAAATATTAAGATAGTACGAATTTTTAATTATATTATTTATAATGTTATATATTATTGTTTAGTATTATTATGTTGATTACATAATAATAAATAGATAATATATTTTTCACCGATTAATTACAAAAATAAAGAAGTAAAGAGTAATAAAATTGATAAAACTAATGTTTCTTTTATTACTATTCGCAAAGGACCAGTCAATTAATTTTAAAGTAATAAATCATGACAATCTAATGTCAGTTTCTAGACGTCCCTACGACGCAGAAGCACAAAACGCTATCCCGAAGAACGCGTGCCCTAACTTTTTTTATTCTCACAGTTGCCTATAACCCCCTTACTCCCGGACATTACCAATCGCTGGGTGGTTTCGAAGCCCCATAGTGCCCGTAATCAAACACTCGTTATTCCTGTCCATCCAGGATTACGGTTTTTAGGATTTTTTCTCCAGGAAAAGTCCCGAATCTATGTGTATCACGACAGGATTACATGGCTACCACCCCGGGAAATGACCAAACGTCGTTATAATCTCTATGAAAAAAATAATCGCCACCTAAGTTGCTCACTATGCCTTTGTGAGATATGATACCGAAAGCGGAGTCTTATGTCAGAATTCACAATCATTTTACGAGGACTTTCAGTACCCGTTTCGCTATTGCTACATATCGTGTATGTGTGTATGTGTATAAGTATAAAGAGATTTTAAAAAATTTTAAGAAAATTTAATTTATATTAATATTGATATTAATTTTTCTATTTTGTGCATATAACATATATAATATTTCTTAATTTCAAAATAGAGTATACTTGTGCGAAAATTTATTTACATATAAGACACGACATGCAGCGTAATGATTTATTACTGAACTAAAAAGAAGAAAACGATAAGCGAGATCGATGCTTACGAGCTGTTCGACGAAGTATTTTCCGAACCCCTCGAAAGGGAACGATCGGTCGACGAAACATCCGTTCGTGAAATGGGACATGATCACGTGTGTGCGGAAGCGGCCGATCGGTTTCGGGGTACTTTTTTGCGAAAATAACGGTGTTCCGTCGAGAGAGGAGAGGGAGTGTGAAAAAATGGGAAACATCTGTCGGTCCTCGATGTCTATCGAACGGATCGACTAGTTCTCCGCGCTCCAAAATGGAGTGCTCTCAACGTGCTATCCCCATAATGTGTGATTGGTAAACATAATCGCATACAATTGGATTTAGACAAGAAATTTTAAAAAGAATTAAAATTGAATATTGCTTTGCATATAAAAAAGGAAGATGCTCAAAATTATATAACTATAATATATATTTAACAAGATTTCGTGTAAGTAATCTTTTTGTTATATTATTCACGATAAATGCACTTTTTCCGCGTTAAATTACATATCAAGATGTATATACTTATACAATATAAAATACGCGGTACATAAACACGCACACACATATACAAGGAAACAAAACGGATTCAGATGTTGAACAAAAAACAATATTGAGATTCTTGATATTTTTTTAGTTGAGAATAATTATAAATTAAGATAAAATAGATAGAAAAATTTTAACGGAATATACCTATTATGTTTCTAATTATTTCGAATATATATTCTCTTTTTATTTTCCTCTTTCTTTTCACATAGGAATACAAGTTATATCATGAGGATAAAATTATCTTCCATCCAACGGATATAATGACGACTTTTATGAGAGTCAGCACGAAAATTGCTGACGACCAGAACGATGCAATTCTGTCGGGCACCGCGGGGCATCGTGTGAAAAAACAGAGGAAAAACTATTAGTTCCGGTTGGAAGGGAGAGTGCGAGAGTTTCGCGGGGGTGAGGAAGGTGCTCGTAGATAGCAGGGAGAAACTGGACTTCCCTCGCGAGAAAGCTCACCCTCGAAGAACTCGCGCGCCGCCTTTCACGCTCATTTCATAAATTCTAATTTATCGTCCGCGGAAAATTGGATCCGACTAATCCCCGCGATCGATGCTGGCCTACGTTCATGTATCTTATAGCATGTCGATGCGCGTGATGCATTGTGGTCGACAGCATCTGGAAAAAAATATCCCCGCGGTTTTAATCAATTTGTGGCTTGATTGAAAAATAGACCATTAAACGCAGAGATGACAAATAATATTATTAAAAAAAAAAAAACTAATCACACAATTTATAATCATATATATAGATTTATATTTATAGCTTTATAATTAAATATCGGGGAATATATATATTATACATTTATCACAAATATATTTTTTATATGGTTGTTTTGCATGCGATGAAAATATTTTTATTGTAAAAATCATTATTTTTTATAATCCAGCTATGATATGATAGCTGTTACATAAATATTAAGACAAAATAAAAGCTACCTTAAAATTATTAAGGCAAATATTTATATTTATAGCTTTATAATTAAATATCGGGGAATATATATATTATACATTTATCACAATGATATATTTATTAGAAACCTTCGACTTTCCGCATTGCAATAGCGATTATAGCACAATTGCAAATATTTGAAATATGATATAAAATATTTAATTTGATACAAAAGTTAAGAAAAATTCAGTATTTTGAGTCTCAAAAAAACATCGAAAAAATTTTTCTTATTATCTCGTCTTATAATTGTCTTATTCGAAAGCAAACTGTTCTTTCGAATAAGCGCCAGCGTGACGACATTGGTGGTAGTTAGCGCGTGTTCTCCGATTAATCGTTCTCCCTTTGACTGTTTTTTTTTTCTTTTCAAACAGTTTTTGTCTCATGCCGAGACAGTCGCCACTTTTTCTGCGTCGGCCAATTTTCGGGTGTGCAAACACGGCCCATTGTCGTGGCGCACGCGCCCTCGCCGTTCTCCATCTCGCTTCGTCGTCATAGGGGTTACTCGGCTCGGAACGCACCCTTTTTCGCCCCATCATCCCGTCTCGCTCGCTCTTCGCGCTTCCTCGCTACCCTTTCCCGTTCACCCTACGTGCGGGATTTAAATATGCAAAACGACTTTTTTTTTCCTTGCCGTCGGCTTCTTCCCTTGTTTGGTCCGCCGCGCCCACATAATTACCGGGTGGCGGGAAAATAACGGACAAAAAAAAACCACGTGCACGGAGGAGCGAGCAAGCGGGACGCGATGAGCTGAAAAAAAGATAAGAAAAAAGCCGAGTGAGAAAAAAAGCGATATCACAATTAGACCGGCCGCACCAGAGTAGGCTGCATAATGTCCCGCATAGCGGACAGAAAGGGGTGGCACGATTTAACCGCGCGAGGGGTGCTCACCGAAACTGTAAACTCCGGCATTATACCCACCCGCTGAGTAAAGTTTTTTTTTGCAGTTGATTACAAATCGATGCAATCGCGTCTTGTTGTGAAAATCTTGTTGGTACATATTCAGAGATGCGTGAGAAATATTCCGTTTGTTACTTTCTTATAGAAGGTTATCAACGCATTCTATCAAATTAATTATGTAAAATAAACAGAGATAATTCAATTCCGATTGTATGCCTTTTAAATAAAATAATGCCATGATTTCTTTATAACAAGATAATTGTAAAGTTTTTAATTTTCTAATGATTAAGTGGATAATATGAGGGAGTATGTCTTAGTTTTGAAAAATTATATTTTACAACAATCTCAATTGTCTTTTTAATGTCACAAAATATTATGCATAGCCGCATTAAACAATAATACGCATGACGCTTATCTACCTATTTTCTCTGATGTTATTTTATATAATGATAATGATTTAATTATACATATATTTATTATGCATTATAGAAATTTATGCACTATCACAATTTTAATAGAAATATAGAAGGTATTCGTGATAGAGAAAGATGGTGTAATATTCGAAATATCTGCAGAAATTATTGTTCTTTGTACAACCATTTTTTGAAACTGTCATCTTCCTTCCCTTCAAATTATCGTTATTAAAAAAAACCGCGATTCGTATCGCCGGGATTTTCAAGTGGCCGGCTCGAAAAGAGAGCTCCGTGCGAGGAATTAATGTACGAGGTGTGTCGTGCGGATTAGTCTCATTATTATTCCCAACCGAGACGACGTCGCTTCTCGAAATGGTAAAAAAAAAGAGAAAAAAAAACGTCTCGGAAGATTAACGAGCGAGCAGCCCTTATGAACCATCTCGACGCCTTGAAAACCGCGAACGAGAGGGATGAAAGAACAAAAGAGAGAAAGAGAGAGAAAAACTGAGCGGAAAAAGGAAGAGAAAAAAGATGGATTGCGAGGAGGAATTGGATATCGCAATTAAACAGGCCGCCAACCTTACAAATTGGAGGTTGAATTTTTTTAGGACCACCGCCAGGCGTTGTTGCAGCCCTTAAAACATTGCGAGCGGAGGGGTGCGGAGAAGAGCGGATGCTCTCGCGGTACGGAAAAAAAATCCATAGGGGTTCCTCTGCCCATCTCTCTCACTCCGCAGCATCCAGCCCGAAAAAAAGAGGGTCGCTGGATTGTGCGTAGCGGCAAGGGATGAGCGGAGAGGAAATCTACAAGGGTGGTGCTGATGGCGGTGGCGGTCGTGCTAAAGGCAAAACAAAAGCTGGGCGACATTCTCGGACGCCTTCCAAAACATGGCCGCTCTCGGGGAGGAATCGCGATTGTTAATTCGCTGGCTGTTTCATAAACAATTTCAATACTAAGCTCAATAATAAAAGTTTTATAATTACAAATAATTTATTTGCATCTTATTTATATTTCCTGATGCAGATACGATAGTATACAGTTTATAGCAAAAGAAATATTTTATTTATTCCTGTAATCATATGAGAACATTATAGAAGATTATAAGAATAATAGAAAATTTTTAAATTATTAAATGATATGCAGAATATATATAGCAGCATATATAAGTTACAAGAATATGCAGTGAAAAATAGGGGGTTTCATTTTAAAAAATTGACTTGGACCCTATTGGGCCCAACACGGATCTCCGATCCAAAATCTAATAAGATCGTCTATTAGCTCTCTTTGAACCTTACAACTTTTGTTCGAAATATTTTTCTCTAAAATACATTGTTCAAGAGATATTTGAGGTCGTCATTTAAAATGGAACACCTTGTATATATAGTAATAAAAAAAATATTTGATTATTGATAGCTTTACGGATTATTTCGACAATCCGTATTTCCGTTTTTCAAACTATTGTAATATTTTAATTAAAAAGAAAAAATATATATCTAGTCGAAACAAAATTATATCTGACATAAGTCGCACGTATCTTTACAAATCTATATATTAAGGAAAACTTTGAAAGTGCTAATCAAGCTTCAACATTATCAATGTTAAAAACGTGTTAAAAACTTAATTATAACGCATTACTATTCAAATATTGTAATAAACATAATCCTAAGCAGAATATGGATTGTAGAGATAACACTTGTGTATATATATATATATATATATTTTTTTTTTTTTATATGTCCAGGGGCAGTTGCTATGACACTTTCGTTTATAAAGTGGCAGTTTGGGCTACATTTGGCATTTTTGACAACCGTCGTCAAAACTATTGCGGTATTAAGACAGCTATGACGACAGTCGCGAAACCTACCCATATACTACTAAAATATTTGAAATTTTATTTCGCTTATATAATTGTATATATATCTAATATTATTATCCGTATACTATTATTTTCGTTGTTATATAACAGAATATATAATTAATTTAAAAATACAATTCATATAGGTATTTAGTAGCTTTGCAAGAGTAAAAACTGTTTTAATCAAACTTTGCTGTAAGCCGATAATTAGAAGCTTATGTTCGCTATGGATTGCATTTATAATAAAAAAAATCCATAGAGATAGCGACCGCGCCTATCATATATAATAAATGGTCTCTCCCTTCTTGGTCAACCTTCTCATCTCATCTCGCCAGTTGGACTAGCCTCCACCTTCCACTTTCATCCCTCTACCGAGCACCACCCATCGCCTCCAACCCACTTTCAATCAATATTTAAAGAATTGCGCCTTAATAACACCGTCGTGGCGTCACGTGAGAAGCTCTTTTAGCTCTAATGTTCCATCTTTTGAAAAAGTCATGATCCTTTTACTTAAAACTTTGTTTTCGTGAAATATCGACTGACAATAAAACAGTTTATGATATTATTGATCATGAATAATGTCGTATCAATTGATAAGAACATCTCTGTCCTAATAGTTTTGTAACCTGCTATAGTAAAAATAGATACCTTTTGAAATATACTTATCAATTTCATTTTTTAATTAAAAATTGCGCATTAGAGGATGCCGGATACCGACAGAATGCGAATATTAGTAGGATTGCAAAATATTTTTGTTGATTATAGATATCAACAAATCCTTTTCCATAATTAAAGTATACATAATAACGGAGTGCGGGGTTTATGATTTCATATGAAAAGTAAAAAAAAAATTAAAAAATTACAGTTTTGTTATCGGCTTCTGCCGTCAACATTTACTTAATATAAAAAACCTGCAACCTGCACGTGCCTAACAAGTGAACTCCGCACTCGGCATTTTATCAAAGAGTATTAGTGAACTTCGAGAAGTAAGTTTAGAAGCTTTATAAAAAAGATTTTACTATGCAACATTTTGCACACCGAAATGTTTCTTACTAGGCTTTCAAATACATTTTCAAACGTTCACTTATATTCCTTCATGCATTTCCGAGTGGAGAGGTATCCTATTTTGCACGTACACACCGCAAAACCCTTATATTAAGCAAATATATAATTATTATGGCCGGTAAAACAGGACGGTCCGGCATCCTCTTAAGTTTTAAGATGTAAGCTTTAAAAAAGTATAAGGAGTGGACTTTTTATCTCTTTCTCTCTCGCTTTTTCTCTAACAGTCTATAATTATTTTAATTAGTTAAAGTTTTGAATGTAAAATAAGATATTTGAATGCCTTTTTTGAAAATATTACAATGTCAATTATATTATATTAAGATATAAGATATAATAATTTCACATATGGATGTGAAATATATTATTTATTAAATATTTGTACGATATTTTTATCATCTAGTTATAATAATATTGTTAAGATATATTAAAATAATGCATTCATGCAAACGCATAGACTGATGAAAAAGAGTTAGCAATATCAACAATATTACCACATCCTGTTTGTCGAACGGATTATGAATAATAGTCTTATAAAATAGTAATGCCTGCACAGAGGAATGAAGGTTCTGGTGGAGAAGGTCATATACATATATTATGTTTATTGCGTATGCATAACGTGCATTTTTATTGCAAAGAACTGATTCATCAGAGTAACCACTGAAATAATTACAAACTTCATATGTTTCAGGGGACTTTAATTTAATTCAAGTACAATCGTAATATGTGCGACAATAATAATTCTCGTGTTAATTGACATTAAATAACGTTATAAAATAAAGCATACAACGAATGTAAAATTAAGTGAATACTGTATTCATTATCTTTTCCTTAAAAATTACCAAGGCAATAATTCAGGGCACTTGTTACAACGGAGTGCCAATGTAACAGTAATATCTGTGTGAATGTTGTTAATATATCATAACAATCTGTATATATACAGTCGTGAGTGTTTGAGGTTCGCTACTGATGAGCGTTTCATGGTAAATTCATGTGTAAATGTATGATTTTTAATTTTTACGTAATACTTACACACATGGTTTTACATTATGGTCGGCAAGCAGTCTTCAAAGTATTAATCTCTAAAACGTGCAAGAAGATGTTTTGTGTTAAAGTCAGTTCGAAAATTTTTGTAAATTCTTTCCTGATATTTACGCGTCATACGTATGTATAAAAAAAACTAATTCTAATTTATCGCAAATATTTCTTTAGTATAACAGTAAAAAATTGTAATATTTAGAGAGAACTGTTTTAAATTTTGATATATGTTTCTTATAAAATCTTCAAAAATCACATGAAGAAAATATAATAGGTCAAAAATTAGCACTAGAAATTAGAACACCGAATAATCTTTTAGTTTATGGAAATGTAAAAAAAACAAAAGCAAAAATTTAATTGTATATATACAGGGTGTCCAACAAGTAAGTGACCAAACGAAAGGTGGAAGTAGATTGAATCAAACTGAGTTGAAAAGTCCTGAACCATTCTTTTTTATAACGCTTAATAAAGGAGTTATTATTGAGTAAAGTCTGGCCCTCCACCTTTCGTTTGGTTACTTGCCGGACACTCTGTATAACTAATCGAAAACCAGTCATCTAATATAGCCATACAAAAACATAATATCCCAAAACTATATAATAAATACTTAAAAAAAATTTTCATACACTAAGAATAATCTCCGTAATAAATTTCTTGATGCAAAAAATCCGGGATTTAAATTAGCTTTGTTCAAAATGTATGGTTGCATATGTTAGGAGGAAGTACAGCAAATTATCGTGTACAATTACATTTGTACATCCGTATTTATATGACGATCACTGACCTATATCGCGGCACGTGTGAGTTCGCTGATTACTATAAGTAGGACTTTCATAAGATCATTTATAATAAGATTAATAATATAATGTGATATATAGTAATGATGATAATAATAATAATATTAAATCACATCTGCCGTTCTAGCAATTTTGCTATACACTAAAAGCATCTTTGGTGTTCTTCTGTTTTTCAATCATATATAAGGAAAGGCTACAAAATACGATTTTAGATCACACACAATAATATTCGATACATTTCAAATATAGATTCCAAATACTTTCCAAATACGGGGTTATATCAATAAAATGAGATTTGTTCCGGCAATATTCGACTTTGCGACTTACAACATCTCACAGTCCCACAATCCACCCTCTCGCCCGCCATTCAACAAAGAAAACAAGAGCTAAAAATCTCCATAATATCCATAACGTGATTAAAGCTCTCTTCGTAACACCCCCAAAAGTCCACATCTATGTTATCCTAAATACACTCTATGATATGCTCTAATTAATTTCTCGTCCTCTCCGGGCGGAAATTATATTAATAAACAACTTTGGTTGAAACGCTGCATCAAAAAAACGATCGCTGTGCGCAAAAATCTATTTCGGCTTTTACTTAACTTTTCCTATCGTTAAAAAAATTTTGTAAATTAAAAACTCGAATCGTTAATAGAGATCATAATAGATAAGCATCAATGCTTAACAAAAATTTTAAATGTTTTAAGTGTTCAATGAGAGAGAGAATGATAAAATTTGATAAAGTTCGGAATATTCGCTGTGACACAACAATGTTTGTTTCGCCTGCAATATGTAAGATCAGCAAAAATAATAAGTAATATAATCACACACGTGAACTCTTTCGACCATAGGAAAATAAAAGGAACACGTGACGATCGATCGTTTTACGAATTCGATGGCCATATCAATGTGTCAATTAATAATTTATGTTCGAAGGCTTCAAATATCTCGGCAGTTTTCGACAGGGCAGCTTTCGACGTAGTTCCGAGAACACGCGTGTGGTCCGTCAAACCGGATGCGCGCGGAAAAGAAGACCGCTTTACGCGCGAATGGGAGAGACTCTTGGATCTTTGGAGCTACAAAGACGGTCGTTCGAGACGATACCGTTGGAGAAGTGTCTGCGAAGAAGTGTGGCTTCAACTTCTGATGCAGCAGCCGCGTTGCTTCGGTAATCATGCGGCCAGCAGGTTTTTTATATTTTTCGGCGTGTTCTCCTCGTTCAAGTGCTTCGTGGTATAGCGAAGGGCGTTTAGCAGACCTTCGCTCTTACAAGGCGGCTGATCTTTTAATAGTTTTACACAGCCTTTGACCTGTTAAATTACAACATATAGAATCGTTATTGTCTTTGAAAAAATATAAACGAAACGAGATATCTATTTGTAAATTTTACAATAAATATTTTTCTATATGGTATTGTCGGATTCTTAAAACTAGTTACTCTAGAATATTTTAACATATGTATATATAAAATTAAAATTTAATATATAATCAACGTTCGTTAAGAAATTTTTTTCCTAAAATATTATGTTAAAAATTCTTTGCAATTTTTTGGTACTCACATCCACATTCGAACCCTTTACGAAGGCACCTTGGGGATGTACATGATCGTAGAGGATCACCAGACCCACCATAACCCTTAAAACAAAGAGCTGGGTCTCTTCTCGTTGGAATTGCGCCAACAAATTCCTGGGAGAAAATATTTCCCAAATTAGCTTCGAAGAAATTTCTTGGTAAAGCTATCTTTGTATTTTGATAGAAACAGTACTTACGGATTTTCCAACATTCGAAGACACACTTTTGCCATTGTACCAAGCGTTTCTGTTATATTTTCTCTTGCTATATCTTCGTTCTAAAAATAAAGAAATACAATTTTATGATAATAATTTATAAACATATTATTGAAAATAAAGGACAACTTTTCTATCTCAAAAATTTACGAATATTTTCTATATAAATTTTCACATTTTTTAATATCTTTGTTGCAGAGCTTATATTTGAAAAACATTGTTCTTTATTATAAAATACACATTTTTATTGTACATAAATTGAAGATATTTTCAATATTACATTATTATTTCATTATCGACTTTAATTAAGAGCTTGCATATAACATTAGGTTCTGTTCGTCATGCCACATTTATTTGTTTGATCAATGTAGTTTATAGAACTCGAATAATTTGAATCGCAGACCAGAATACCTGTCAATTTCCTGCTTCAGCAGAGCCATTATTTTCACGGACAAATTTTTTCTGTCTACCTTGCCATTGTGCTTCATGTCGATCACGTAACGCGGATATTTGTCATCGCAATCAACGCGAGCGAAAGCTGATGATTTATTGCAACGTTAAAAAATATCTTTACACGTGTCAATGTGTAATCAACATTTGCGAAATACTTTTGTTAAATTAATAAGATAGATGAGACGTTTCTTTACTATACTTTTAATTTATTTTTTGGTTTTATATACTAAATATAAAATTGTATTATGCATCACAAATCTTTTTATATATAATTTTAAAAATTTTATTATTAATATATAATAACTTAATTTTATATACTAAAGATAAAATTGTATTATTCATCACAAATCTTTTCATATACTATTTTAAAAATTTTATTATTAATATATAATAACTTAATTTTATATACTAAAGATAAAATTGTATTATTCATCACAAATCTTTTCATATACTATTTTAAAAATTTTATTATTAATATATAATAACTTAATTTTATATACTAAAGATAAAATTGTATTATTCATCACAAATCTTTTCATATACTATTTTAAAAATTTTATTATTAATATATAATAACTTAATTTTATATACTAAAGATAAAATTGTATTATTCATCACAAATCTTTTCATATACTATTTTAAAAATTTTATTATTAATATATAATAACTTAATTTTATATACTAAAGATAAAATTGTATTATTCATCACAAATCTTTTCATATACTATTTTAAAAATTTTATTATTAATATATAATAACTTAATTTTATATACTAAAGATAAAATTGTATTATTCATCACAAATCTTTTCATATACTATTTTAAAAATTTTATTATTAATATATAATAACTTAATTTTATATACTAAAGATAAAATTGTATTATTCATCACAAATCTTTTCATATACTATTTTAAAAATTTTATTATTAATATATAATAACTTAATTTTATATACTAAAGATAAAATTGTATTATTCATCACAAATCTTTTCATATACTATTTTAAAAATTTTATTATTAATATATAATAACTTAATTTTATATACTAAAGATAAAATTGTATTATTCATCACAAATCTTTTCATATACTATTTTAAAAATTTTATTATTAATATATAATAACTTAATTTTATATACTAAAGATAAAATTGTATTATTCATCACAAATCTTTTCATATACTATTTTAAAAATTTTATTATTAATATATAATAACTTAATTTTATATACTAAAGATAAAATTGTATTATTCATCACAAATCTTTTCATATACTATTTTAAAAATTTTATTATTAATATATAATAACTTAATTTTATATACTAAAGATAAAATTGTATTATTCATCACAAATCTTTTCATATACTATTTTAAAAATTTTATTATTAATATATAATAACTTAATTTTATATACTAAAGATAAAATTGTATTATTCATCACAAATCTTTTCATATACTATTTTAAAAATTTTATTATTAATATATAATAACTTAATTTTATATACTAAAGATAAAATTGTATTATTCATCACAAATCTTTTCATATACTATTTTAAAAATTTTATTATTAATATATAATAACTTAATTTTATATACTAAAGATAAAATTGTATTATTCATCACAAATCTTTTCATATACTATTTTAAAAATTTTATTATTAATATATAATAACTTAATTTTATATACTAAAGATAAAATTGTATTATTCATCACAAATCTTTTCATATACTATTTTAAAAATTTTATTATTAATATATAATAACTTAATTTTATATACTAAAGATAAAATTGTATTATTCATCACAAATCTTTTCATATACTATTTTAAAAATTTTATTATTAATATATAATAAGTATTAATACAATTATTAATACATTTAAAAAAATTGCTAATATGGGACAAATTTGTATTTGTAATTTTTTAAGAAGATACATTATTACGTATCAAAATGTATTATATTTGATGCCAATAAAGTAAACAATTTTATATATATTTCGTATAATCTCGAAAAAAGAGATAATTATTTTTCAGCCAAGAAATAATTAAGGGATACGTCGAGAAACCGTCTGGATTACCGCAGAATTTCAGCTAATTGCCATCAGTTAGCATCTGGCCGAATCAATAATTGTCCAGGCAACAATGGGAGACCGCGCGGACGAGAATAATGTAGAGAAGCGATACCACTTACGTCCATCAAGAAAGTAATGGTCGCGTGACTCAGAACACGAAGCATGGGTGTCGCGTGGGCGTAGAACAAGGACATTCGGTTGGCGAGCTCGTTGCCGACAACTAGATCCTTCTCGGCGTTGTCCTGTCGCGCCAACGACGCCCTCGTCAACGTCCTTCGATAATAACTGAAGTCGTTCTGGATCGCCGGCGTTTTCATTTTATGTTCGTCAAACTTCAATACGAATTCCAGTATCTCTGCCAATTGCTTGACTAGGGCCTGCTGCGTCTCCAGATGTTGCGTCGGTGAGAGATTTCCCGAGCACAGTTGCCCCAAAATTTTCGGGACGACCCTTTCTGCATATATAGATAAATGAATCATTACCAAAATAAATATCGGAATTAATTTATGCGGAACATCGGAGATATTATTTATATTTTCAGAATTAATATCCGCGCGCGCCAATATATGTAAAAATTAATCAATACTAATATGCTGGTTAGTCAGAAGAATATTATACATATAACCAATAAATAAACAATATGTAATGCAATATTAATAATTAAATATCAATTATCAATTGTCAGTTACGATAATAAACAAAAACAATAATAACCAATTAATAATTTGAATAATCTAAAATTGTTGGCGATAACTCTTTTTGGCTTTTTTATTGACATTTATAAAGAATAATTAATAAGACAAAATGCAAAAATATAAAAAATTAAATATTATTTACTCAATATCGATATTATTATCGATATTACTCAATATATGCTTTTACTCAGAAATATTAGCTACAAAAAAGTAAATCAGATGTAACGAGAGACCGGTGTTCCGCGAAATGTTTTTCACGGATATTCCTCCGATAATAGTTAATACTTAATTAATTAAAAGTATATGCAATAATGTGGCTAAAAACAAATGCAGATTGAAGTTTTCCCAATATTCACGCCGATATCGAACCTCCAAGAGGCGATGTAATATCCCTATTTATAGAAAACTGTTATCGTTAATGTAATTAATGATGCGTACCAAGTTCCAAGGAAAACTCATAAAATCGTTTGAGTTTCGCGACGAGGGGTGCTACGGTCAGATAAGCTTTTCTTTGACATTCCTCCGTGGGCGCCGAAATCGCTTCTCTGATTTCTTTCCCGGCTCCTTTATAACATTGTATTTCCTCCAAAATAGATTCTGAATTTTTCAGCACCCTTTGCACTGCCTCAAACGTCTCGCGTTCGATATCCGATGGCTGTGCATCTAGGAACAAGTAAAACAAACTAATTTTATTAAATTCAATATATTTTATGTATTTATTAAGCTTCATAGATTCTATTTTTTATCACATTGAAAATATAATATATATTGTTTTATGGAATTGTTAAATATTTTTTCAAAGATAAAATGTTTCTTTCTGTCTTTCTCTTGGAAAAGAAGATTAGTACGTAACAGATCATGTAAAAAACAATGCTAAGAATTAATATTAGAATTCTCCGTGAGAAAAATAAGTACGACTTACTTTCGAAATCTAAGAAGACGTCGTACTTTTGAGGCGTGCAACAGGTAGACTCGTCTCGAGCCAAAAGACTCAAAAGCTTGCCCATCGTAAGTGTACAGCTTCTCTCCACGAGGGTCACTTTACAACGTGAAAGGCATCTGTAAGCAGAGTCATGTGCTTTACATGCGAGTTTCTACTTAATATGAATGATAAATAATCACTTAGTCGTATCACTTAGCAATAATAATAATTGCAGCATTAAACAATAATGGTTTTTTTTTAACCACAGTTGTTTTAAATCTCTTATTTATTTTTTTTATTAAATTTTATAACTTTAAATATACTATTTAAAAAGAGAGAGGGTTGATCAAAATTATCCAGAGATTTACTATTAACCAAAAGTATGTAAATAACTTATATTGCTCGAGAATTTTTTCTCTAAAAGAATCCACATTTAAAATTTGTTAGAGAAACAATTTTTTTTTATTTTGGAAATTCTGGAATATGTCACGCATATATAATATTTCTAACACACACTTTACACAGATTTCCCGCTAAAAACATATTGAAGGAAGCTCATGGGGGATTATATTTTGCAAATAATTACAGAAGATACTCGAAAATTTGTTCGAGATTAATTTAATTAAACAAAAAGATATGTTTACACAATCGGGTTCCTATTCAAGCACAGATTGACGAGTGGTAACTTGTCACGAGTCCGAGACTACAATGAAATTGAAATTTCTGGCCGGAGAGTCTGAACCCTATATATACGCACTCCGCATTACATCGAATCATTAATTCTGTACGAGCGACATACATGCGCACGCCTGGATGGCTCGGATTAACACGTATCCGTATCGATATATCGCAGGACAAATGAATTCCGCGAACTCGTCAGCGGGGGATGAATCCCGTTGATCAATTTCCGCGAACGAGATGCCCCCGCTGACCTCACCTCACCTGAAGCGTTCGCGAAGAGGCTCCATTCGGTCGTTGACGAGGACCAGCGGTGACTCACGTGGGAACGTCCCGATCGAATTTTACCGCGCCGTGAGGACACACGACCGAGAGTGGCACGTTCGAGAGGACTAAGCTCGTCGTACTTGTCACTTGCGTGCGGGAGAACGACGATCGGCTTTACGGTTTCTAAAATTGCGAACGACGAGATTCCACCGTACCAACGAACGGCCACGTTATTTTCGGACCTAAGGCACATTTCGCGCTCGTCATCTTCGGCCGCCAAGCTTCTCACGAATTTCTCTCGTCACGAATATGATCATATATTGTGCATTGCTCGAAGTTTTCTTGAAATCTGATTTTTTATTTACGCAAATATCTATGGTATTTTGGGATGTAAATTCGCGCTTCGAAATAAATCAGGACAATTCGATATTGATTTTAACAGTCGAGGCTGTTAACGAATATTATAAAAAAATAAGAATTACTATGAAAAGAAATATCTGATTATAAATAATAAATATTAATTTTTAGTAACCTCGCGAATTTGATATTATTTCATTTAGATGTTAATTAAAAATTAAAAATTGTTAATAGATTTTATAACTGATAAAAGCTTCATTAAAATATTAATTATTTGATGCAAGCTAGATTTTTGGATAAATCTTTGAATAAATCTCTGAAGTACAGATCTCTAAAAAGAATTAATTAAACAATTGTAACATAATATTGATTGTATTACATCAGTATTAAAAATATATAAAAAGTGTAAATTTAATAAAAAAAATTAAATACTTTTTTTAAGGTAGAAACTGTTATTATATATATTCAAAAAATATATTTATTGCTATCCAACCGACCTTTGCTGTGCCGTTAACAATGTCGATGAATAGCGTATTTTATCAACGGCTACGGATAAACATACAACATAAATAGTACTGTAGTGAACTGCAATGTGAAATAAATGTTTACGTTTGACATTCTTCCGGCATTCTCCAGTGCGGAACGTTTGAAACAAGTAACATGTGTGTCTGTCTCAATATTCTCTTGTGCGCAATTATCTCTCTGCGTTTTCTTCTTTACAATATATGTTTTTAATAAATATGATAAAAACGTATGCTCCAAATTTTAAATTCTAAAATATTAGAAATCAGTCTCGATATACAGGGTGTCCCAGAGTTTACCCGACAAACTGCGAGAGCATATTCTATAAATAGAATAAGAAAAAAATATTATATGAAGTTTGGTTAGAAATGCTTTATTACAAAGTTATAAGCAAATATTGAAACGGAACATGAAATAAGTAACCACGAATTTTCCATTGTGCAGAATATAAAAGGTCGAACGTGTTTATCTCTTTTATCTGTGTATTCATATATTATTATCTTTAAAAGATTCAGAGTATGATTGTTACTCTTATCAATAGCTGTTGAATTTCAATTGTTATGTGAACTAAAGCAATTATCATCAAAATGCCAAGAGTGTTTTCAAATAAGGAGTGCACTGATATACACTGATTCTGCACAATGGAAAATTTGTGTTACCTCTTTCATGTTCCGTTTCAATATATACGCACTCCGCATTACATCGAATCATTAATTCTGTACGAGCGACATACATGCGCACGCCTGGATGGCTCGGATTAACACGTATCCGTATCGATATATCGCAGGACAAATGAATTCCGCGAACTCGTCAGCGGGGGATGAATCCCGTTGATCAATTTCCGCGAACGAGATGCCCCCGCTGACCTCACCTCACCTGAAGCGTTCGCGAAGAGGCTCCATTCGGTCGTTGACGAGGACCAGCGGTGACTCACGTGGGAACGTCCCGATCGAATTTTACCGCGCCGTGAGGACACACGACCGAGAGTGGCACGTTCGAGAGGACTAAGCTCGTCGTACTTGTCACTTGCGTGCGGGAGAACGACGATCGGCTTTACGGTTTCTAAAATTGCGAACGACGAGATTCCACCGTACCAACGAACGGCCACGTTATTTTCGGACCTAAGGCACATTTCGCGCTCGTCATCTTCGGCCGCCAAGCTTCTCACGAATTTCTCTCGTCACGAATATGATCATATATTGTGCATTGCTCGAAGTTTTCTTGAAATCTGATTTTTTATTTACGCAAATATCTATGGTATTTTGGGATGTAAATTCGCGCTTCGAAATAAATCAGGACAATTCGATATTGATTTTAACAGTCGAGGCTGTTAACGAATATTATAAAAAAATAAGAATTACTATGAAAAGAAATATCTGATTATAAATAATAAATATTAATTTTTAGTAACCTCGCGAATTTGATATTATTTCATTTAGATGTTAATTAAAAATTAAAAATTGTTAATAGATTTTATAACTGATAAAAGCTTCATTAAAATATTAATTATTTGATGCAAGCTAGATTTTTGGATAAATCTTTGAATAAATCTCTGAAGTACAGATCTCTAAAAAGAATTAATTAAACAATTGTAACATAATATTGATTGTATTACATCAGTATTAAAAATATATAAAAAGTGTAAATTTAATAAAAAAAATTAAATACTTTTTTTAAGGTAGAAACTGTTATTATATATATTCAAAAAATATATTTATTGCTATCCAACCGACCTTTGCTGTGCCGTTAACAATGTCGATGAATAGCGTATTTTATCAACGGCTACGGATAAACATACAACATAAATAGTACTGTAGTGAACTGCAATGTGAAATAAATGTTTACGTTTGACATTCTTCCGGCATTCTCCAGTGCGGAACGTTTGAAACAAGTAACATGTGTGTCTGTCTCAATATTCTCTTGTGCGCAATTATCTCTCTGCGTTTTCTTCTTTACAATATATGTTTTTAATAAATATGATAAAAACGTATGCTCCAAATTTTAAATTCTAAAATATTAGAAATCAGTCTCGATATACAGGGTGTCCCAGAGTTTACCCGACAAACTGCGAGAGCATATTCTATAAATAGAATAAGAAAAAAATATTATATGAAGTTTGGTTAGAAATGCTTTATTACAAAGTTATAAGCAAATATTGAAACGGAACATGAAATAAGTAACCACGAATTTTCCATTGTGCAGAATATAAAAGGTCGAACGTGTTTATCTCTTTTATCTGTGTATTCATATATTATTATCTTTAAAAGATTCAGAGTATGATTGTTACTCTTATCAATAGCTGTTGAATTTCAATTGTTATGTGAACTAAAGCAATTATCATCAAAATGCCAAGAGTGTTTTCAAATAAGGAGTGCACTGATATACACTGATTCTGCACAATGGAAAATTTGTGTTACCTCTTTCATGTTCCGTTTCAATATTTGCTTATAACTTTATAATAAAGCATTTCTAGTTAAATAATATAATATCTTTTTCTTATTTCCACTTGTAGAATATCCTCCCGCAATTTATCGGGTAAACTGTGGGACACTCTGTATATAAACAGATCAATTTTTATATTGATTCAATAATAATTATTGAAACAATTTAATTGGCAATAACGGAAATAGATTGCGCTTTTTTGAGAAACTTTAAAGGTGTACATACATAATGTTAGTATATGTGCGATAATTATTATTGTAAAATAAATTTACAATAAGACGAAAATATACACACAAAGGATATATATATATATATTTTATTATGTTCCAAATATTTATCAAGAAAAATAATTAGAATTCATTAGAATATCGATTATATAAAAGCTACAAATTCGGGTGGATGAAAAATCCACATGATATTCCTAGCTTCGATACTTTTTTAAGTCTTATATTTTTAATTACCATCTCAATGACAGATTAAAAATTTTTCCAGTTTATTCGCGGTATTTTTTTATCGATTAAGAGAAATAAATGTAATCCTTTTTTATTCTAATTCGGAATATTGCTTGTGATAAAAATGACTTGAAAACACTGATTTACGATTCTAGAAAATTAATGTTGCAGCAAAGATATAATTTCATTAATGCTCTCTCATTTCGCTTCTTTTCTTTTAAATTATCAATATACGTGACTTAACATATTATTTCTTCAAAACTGCTTTGCATTTCTCTAGTATACAACGGACATAAAAGGACAGAAGCAATTTAACTTGAGACAAAAGGAACCATTTATATCGTAATTAAAAGTCATACAGCTGATTACGTTGTTGCGAAATTTCAAGGTTTCAGCGCATTGCAATTAAAAACATATAATGCACTTGCTGCATTGACTTGTCAATGAACAAGTTCCACAATATTACCTCATTTCACCTACCTACGCCAATATCCGCAATAAAAGTGTTATTTGTGTGTGTATGCGTGCGAACAATTCAATACGAACGGATACTCTCTTTGACTATTACACTAAAACAACAATCTCGCGACCTATCCCAAACGGTCTCTCGGTACTCGATGCCAAAACTCCCACACATTCGCGAACGATGAGAAACTGAGTTCAAAGAACCTGCACACTAAAAATGTCAAACGCCTCGTTGATTGACTGATGGTCGACGAGAAGCACAATGAACAAAATTATTAGTCTTTGGATATCATTGCAATATATCATAGATATTTCAATTTTTATAAAACATTACGTTTTGATTTTTATCGATATAAAAACAGTTGATGATGTTGATAAATCAAATTTTCAAAAGCAAACTTTCAAATATTTTTCATCAGATTTTTCGACGCTCATTTTCATTGAGTTTAGTTTTCTTGGTTTAATTTTTTGTTTGCGTGTTTCTAAAATTTAGAATTATATAAAGACGATAATTTAATTTAACTACATTGAAACCAAAGTAAACAAAAAAACAAAACCGATGATTCTATAAGATGTATCGCTGGACGAAATAATATTTTAAATATATGTATATTAGAAATTTAGTAATTAGATATTGTTGTGATATTTGTCACCTACTCTCACAAGTAACGGAACGGAGCGGCAGGCTCGTTCGTAGAAGGACTCGAGCCTAGGAGTCCTGGCAGGATTTTACGAGAACGCGTCGGGATTTTTGTGCGACGCGATTAGTTGCGTGACGTTCGACGCGCTCACCGTCGCGGAATCGCGGCGTAATCGGCGCTGACGGCGCGAACACATGACGCCGACAGGTGCACGCCGTACAGGATGCTGGAATGCGTCACGGGGTCAACGGGCAGGCGAGGTGAGTGCAACAACTGTCATCCGGCGGCCGGCCATGTTGTAAGTTTCGAGAGGGGGTTGGTTCGAATCCATTCCTTATTTGGTAAAACGGCGGTGGCGGCGGCGCGGAAAATCGATGGGGGTTGCTTCGTAGCAAGGGTAGCGAGATGGCGCTGAACGGGGGAGGTTTGGTTGCCAAATGTGTATCGAAATTCCGCCTGTGTGTAAATTTAGGAAACGGTAAAGTAAAGTAGAAGAAAAGAGGAAAAACGATTGGCAGAGAAAGATTTGTCCGACGTAAGAGAAGACAATTTTATAAATAAACGAAGAGATTGGATTACAATATAACATGATTGAAAAGAAATAAAATTATGGAAAAGAAATCACGATATATAAAAATGACGAGAAACTATAAGTCATCCCAATACCGATGTCAAGACACATTTTAGGATCTTCCGATGAGCATGCTATGATAAATAACAGAATTTATTTAGAGAGTTATTTTATTTCGCTTTTTGAACGAAGAATCGCGTATGGAATTTTCATTAACTGTCGTGGAAGAATAATTTTGCAAATTAATAAAGCATGCGCATTCTGACATTAAAGCAAAGAATTCAATCAGAATTTTATATTTTTTTTTAATTTTAATAGCATTTGAATAAACGTGGATGTTATAAACCCAAATACAAAATTATGTCCTGAAAATTGATTGCAATATAATTGGCTTCAATATGATATTTTTAAGGATAGTAATATAGTATTAAAATGAAAAGATTTTTTATGGCTACTTTATTTGTGTTATTAGAAGGTATATACTGTAAAATTTGATGTTATAATTAAGAGCGAAATATTCTACACAGTTTTGATAAAAATAAAACACTGTGTGTTCTCCTTTTCTTTTCGGAATACAGAAGATAATATTATTAATAATATTAATATTAATAATATTAACTATTTTGACGAATATACTATATAGTGATAAATGTGTGTGTGTGTACTTTCGTGCAATGAAATCCTCGATATAAGAGAAATGGTTGTATGCTATCAAACGTGAATAATAGAAACGAATACAATGAAACCTCAAATATAGAAAGCTTTATCGATTCAAAAGCGTATTGCGACGTATTGATTACATTTCAAAAGAATCGATGTTCCTTGCGTGGCTATATATTATCCTAGATAATAAGATTGATACACGTGCGGGGCAAATGGATATATATATATATAT
>NW_021849984.1:838566-839488 GCF_003651465.1 Formica exsecta
ATATATATCCATTTGCCCCGCACGTGTATCAATCTTATTATTATCTAGGATAATATATATATATATACATATATAGCGAGTGATCTCTGTATATACCACGTGTCTTACTATCGGTACTAATCTATATCGGTACTACTATTATACTTTTTTCACGGACCAACGCGGGGTGACACTGACGTCACGTAAGGGCGACTGACGTCGCTCGGGGTGGACCGAAGTCACTTGGGGGGAGCTAATCGAATTAACATTCGCGTCGCTCGGTATCGCGGTAGATCGCATCGATGCTTTTGTGGGTCAACGCTCGTCACATAAAGAGACGTTTTCGACGTGGTCGACTTCGATTTTTCATACAGCGTGGACACTCCGCGATAAAGGCTTCCCGCAAAAGGACGGTACTCCATGACCGTTGACTTCACTCTTGTAATCGATGTTTGATTTTTTTCTCATGTGACAATAATGATGATTTTTATACGTAGAAAATCTTTCTGTCAAAAACAAAAATTTCTCTCTAAAGAAGATCATGTAAAACTTAATCTAAATAAATAAATAAATAAATAAATAAATAAATAAATAAATAAATAAATAAATAAATAAATAAATAAATAAATAAATAAATAAATAAATAAATAAATAAATAAATAAATAAATAAATAAATAAATAAATAAATAAATAAATAAATAAATAAATAAATAAATAAATAAATAAATAAATAAATAAATAAATAAATAAATAAATAAATAAATAAATAAATATATATATATGGTCGACACTACCGTGATCCCTTATAATGGCCGCCGCGACATCCCTCTTGAGACCGCCGTGGAACCAAGGTTGAAGAACATGTATGCCACCGTCGAGACCGTGCAGCCTCATCATAGCGCAACCCGGTGGTGTACGCGAGAATGGTCGCCATCTCCGTCG
>NW_021849984.1:840285-845338 GCF_003651465.1 Formica exsecta
ATAATATATATATAATAATACAATATTTATATTTACATTAAATTTAGTTGATAAATTAAAAGTAAACCAATTTTCATATAAATCTTTAAAAATTTAGACATACTAGATTACAAACTTCAATAGAAACCTTGAAATTCGGTAACAAATAATAATATATAATAATTTAATAGATATTAAATGAAAGATTATTAATTTATGAATATGTTTATATTACTATATACAGAGAAACAAACACGAGTAAAATATCGGCATGCTATTTACTCGTTCTCCATCTTTGTACCGTTTACAAAAGATAACTGAAACTAGTTCTTTTAATATACATATATATTTTCAGAACATTGATTCCCAAAATGACTTTAACTCGAAATAGTAATAAAACTGTGTCTGATTCCTTTTATATAAAAGTAGTTCACAGAAGACGTTTTAATCTTTTTTGACTATGTTATATGCAAAAGAAGATTTATCTCTCAGATCTGTGAACGTTATAGTCTTGAGTGTCATAAGAGTAAAAAGTTTCGATATGTGAAAGGCGTCATATAAAAAGAATCATTTTTCTTTCTCATGCAATTGAACGTGAGTTTTTCTATTTTGATATTCATTTGAATATTGCATATATATGGCACATTTATTTTAAAGATATTATTACACATTGCCTATTTTTAAATATATCCTGGAAAATTTAATAGGCTTTTTTTAATCAATTTTTTACAATTAATTGTAAAATGTGTTGTAATTTGCTATGCTTGTGGTTCATATTTGTTGCGACATGCGTTCACAATTTCAATAGTTTAAATATCGTTGCGGCGACGAGATTTTTGCACCTCTTTCAATACCGCGATTGGATAATCGTCGGAAATTGTGGGCGAGGATAATCGACGCCTATTAAAGGCCTTTTTGTACATCAATTCCAGCAAATCAATTGAGATCTCCCCATCATCATACACAGCTCTCTAGCTTGACATTACTTCTAGTACCTATAATGCGATGTAATAATTTTGTGTTACAAATCTTAAGCACTCTTTATTTATGTCCCACATTTATCATGAACCATTATATGCAATTGTCTGATCTTTAATTTTCTCAATAAAATCATATGCAGTGAAATTTATTTTGTGCCACACATCTTTCAATAATTATCAATCAATTTTTCAACGTGAAAGACGTAATATCACACGTGCTTATACAATAAAAAGAAAATAACTAGCTTCGTCATATAAAACAAATATAAAAGAAAAAGAAGTCATCTTTTTTGCCAAAGTACGTCAAGGCATCATATACGATATAAATGTCATCAGGTTTAGCCTTGCAAAAAATATCTTTAACAAGACCATTATGTCTATGATTTGTAATATATTGCGAAGAAAAAGAATAGCAATGTCTCTTTAAAGATGATATGCTAGAATAGGCGATATTTCTATATTCCAGCTTCATCATATTGATCAACATTGTATTAATTAAAAGTTTGATAATAATTACAATATATACTAAAGAAAATTGCATCGCAATGTAATTACTGTTGGTTCATAAATATCTATAACATAGTTCAAAATTCAATCATTTGTGAAGCTATCGAGTTTTAAAAAAAGAATTTCTCATAATATAGATTCTAATAGTTTTGATCCGAAAAAATACATGATTTTTAAATGGCGTTTGTAATATGTAACAACAAAGAAAAGAAAGATAACAATCTCCTATGATTAGAACGACGGACTAAAAATTTGCTGAAATTATCAGTTTTGATTTTAATTATTTGGATAATTTTAAAAAAATTTTTTAGAATTATACTCGAAATTTTAAAAAATTTTTCAATTACTTATTTTCGCTTTAAAATAGAAATTTAGCAAATTGGCTTTATTGATCAACCACGCATTCATTGCGTCTTCAAAATTAAATTGCTTTAATCTTCAATTTTCATAAATGGCTTGTTATACAGTTGTCTCTACGAAAATTGTTTTTCCACTCATAAACTAGTCATCCGAATGAGGGCTGATGCGACCCTGACAAGCGTGTCCACCAGCACGCATTAGCTTGCGCGCGCGCACTTAATATGGTAAGTGTGCACGCGGTTTAAATGTCACACCGAGGAACGTAAGCAATACTATGCGAAGACACGATGATGCCTCGTTAAGTTATACATATACACGCGCGATATGCCGAAGCACGTCTTTGCGGACAATGTCTATAAGCGTGCCTTACGAGTTTCCTTCTCATGGTGTGACCCTGCCCTCTTTAACGACACAGCGGACTAATTATCGGGGTTGACGAGCGGAGATCCAATGGTCCGGAGACTAGAGCTCGATACGCCATCCGATAAATAAAGATACGAAGGGTACTCCGATGACGAAGTAACCGGTTTTTTTCCAGGAGATAGCCGTAAAAGCGATTTCGAGTCGAAACGGGAGAATAATCGCATGCTTCGATGTGCTGAAAAGGCAAATTACATGGTTTCCTCGGACACAAGATAACGATTTGAATCCCGAGAGATATCGTAACCTACTTTCGGCGATGTTTTCAAAGATTGTCCGGCGGGATAGGAGTAGACTGCTGGAAGAAATCCCCTCGCGGAGAACTCATTTATGTCGCTGATAAGCTTAAAATGCGGATAAATGTGATAAAGATAAGAAGGGATTACTTCGAGAAAGAGAGAAAGAAAGTGAGAGATGAAAATTACTTTGTTTTCTTGTAGGTCTCGCAATCGAGGTATCTTTCGAAAGAGTCAAAGGTTTATCTGATTAGTGGCATTGTTTTAGTTTGATTATTACTTTGTATTGTGCAATTTAATTTCTTCCTAACCGACTAGAAATTCTCTCACGTTCATTATATGACAATTACGTAGCGACAACAATCACTAATGTGTGTGTTTCTTCTCCAAGCGCTTAAAAACTAAACAGTAATGGGAATATTGGGAATGAGAATACCGAAGTTACACAAGAAGATATTCACACCAGAAACTATTAAATAATTAAGAAACAATAAGTTCAAAAAGCGTACAAATCGTGAAGTTAAACGTACTAGAAGAATGCAAATTGTTTGTGAAGTTGATGATATGGTATTTTATGTATAACTATATCTAATAGTAAAGTTTGACTAACTAGTAAAGTTTGTTTCTACAATTTACTTGATATGTCACTCTATCCTTAATATGTTTATGTGCGATATTATAAGAAACTGTTAACAAAGAGTCAGTTGACGTTAATCACACTCTTGTTGTACACATATAAATTTTTAATTATGAAATTTGTGGATTAAAAACATTTTTTTTTTTTTTGCTATTGCGAAGAAATGATTACTGCGCCACTGAGATTGTTAGGAATCGAACTTGTTAGACAAAATACTTTTCTACATGCTTACGCCATTGGCCAAGCAGGGGGGATATCGTCATATCCCGGACGAAGACAGGAAACCTCCAAGTAAAATCCCCCTCCGGTCGTACGCACATATGCGTCAACGAGCATCGGCGTACGTTTGATTATAAATGAAAGCAGGAAAGAAGCGACGAGGCGAAAGTGGAGTGATGAAGGAGCTAAAATCGCGCGATCATCAGCGTGGGCGAATATTTCTCATCAATTACGAAAAGAGCGATCTGCGCTGAAAATCAATAAAACTTCAAGACGTTTAAAGATGCCGATAGGAATATTCATTCGAGTTATATGAATTGAGAACAATAATATTTTTTAAATAACAAAAAACTAAGTATCAATATTTTTGTTCAATATAGAAACGCTGTTATAATCTAGATTAGATTATAGATGTGTATCACAATCACGAACACTCACTGTCATTTTAGTACCAACCTGAAATCACATAAACGTCTTAAGCACGAAAGCAATAAATTACGAACATGCTAGATTTAACCCAGAAAATCGAAAATTGCGGCACGAAGTAGATCTCTAATTGGAGCAAATAACCCGCATGGCATTATAAAATGTTAAAGTCCGAGTGCACGCATGCTAGCTGCGGTCTAATTTCACGTGCGTGTACACCAAGCACATTTGAGATTCCGGAGGCATAGTATCCGTTTCAGTACCCTTAACATTTAGCACGTGACGTAACGCTGCGATAACTGTCTTTATCTTCCAGCTGTCAAGAAGATAAAATATCTTTTATTTTATATCTCTGGCATAATATTATTTGAACGATATTATTTTTATTAGGTACGTAAAAAAAAATGAGAAATAATTCGAACTATTTTATTCAAATTGAGAATTACAATCTAAATATTATAATATTGACTACTTTTCGGTGTATTTAAATTCCATCGACCATCATGAAAACTTTTCAGTTAAAAAGATATTTTAAAAATATTCAATCGAAGAGTACGTATAAGAAAAAATTAATTTTTGTAATATAAACTTGATAATTGTAAGAATAATTTTTCTCATAGAGCCTTATTAAATTTAAACTTGGTTGTTAATTTTTCTAAGTTATATGCAAAATAATGCAAAATCTTGCAAATATTGTATCTTCTTTGATATGATAAATTATCACATTCTCTCGTTTATTTTATGTTCAAATAAAACAAGCGATTCATAAAGTTCGTATATCGAAAGCCCACTTGCAATTTCTCTGATTTTCGCATTCACGCAGTTCATGCGTTTGGAAAATATAAATCATCGAACAAACGTTTAAAAGCGTTTTCCAATATCCGTTATGACATTTGTAGGAACAAGTTTGTCGATTATTACGCGTCAACGCATTAATCTCGCGTTATTTGATTTTTCTATAGTTTTCTGTTTTTTCAATTCGTCAACAATTGTACACCGCACATACCTAATCTCGGGGCATATTGTACATATATTAAATATCCTAGCGTTGAAATTATTAAAATAATGTTTCATATTAAGCTTAAAATATATATTTATCTTCTACTTCCTATCTAGGAAAGAAAAAAGACAAATACTTTTAATTATTTATTTATAATTATTTACAATAAAATGTTTCAGTTTTTATTACAAATGACTCTTCCACTTTATTATAAATTATTATAAATTATATAAATTATTATTATAAATTATTATACAAAAACAAATTATTCTCTTCACTTATTCATTTA
>NW_021849984.1:845414-849388 GCF_003651465.1 Formica exsecta
ATTATAAATTATATTTTGTTTTTTTATAAAAAATAATGTAGAAGTATTAAAAAAGTAAAAATTGCGAGTTATTTGGTACATTCTAAATTCTTTTAGATTTTTATTATACTATATTTTAGTTTTAACATAATTGTAAATAAATTTTCTTAATTTTCTTGATTTTATCAATAAATTCAATTACTGCGGAAAATTAGAGAGCTTGATAATTTGGAGAATCGATTTTCGCCAGGCACACATACAATGAGAAATCTTCGATAATATCATCCGATCGATAAAACACGCTATCAGCAACTGATGAATCTGCTCTTATGCTTTCCCTTTTGCGTTCCTGGTGGACGATCGAATGACCTACTTGTTAATTGTCGACAGGCGGGTCCACGCTCTAATTAACAGCAAAAACCGATATAGTATTAAGTAATTTACTATCGACTTCCGATCAATAATATGCAGAGTAAAAAACCGACTCGTAATTGATAAAATGTTTCAATATCCATTTGTAATGCTCTTTGCTGAATTGAAAAAATTTATAAAGAGAGAAATAAAAGTCTTTTTATTTTTAGACAAGTTTTATATTTTCCGTTAATGTTTCAATCAAACAAAATAGATTAAATCGAAATTATAATAAGGCCTACACAAGAACAATGAAACAAGAGATGTCGTGTGTTTCAAATAGAAAAATATGACATCCGTCATTACATCATGATTACATTTACAGCTGACAAACCATTTTATGTGTCAAATGCAATTTCCAAGTTCAAGCCCAGGCGCAGGAAAGCAAACTAACAGGAAGATCGTCCAATTATTCGACATCGCCTCGATGATGTTAATTGTTTTAACAAATGAAATCGCACCGTTAAAAAATGCGCAATCTCACTCGAATAATTTTGTTCGTTCTAAAAATTTCGCAATTTTTTTCATCGCATGATAAAAAACTCCTCTTCTGAAAGAATGAAGATCATCACATTTACCACTCGATATGAAACTCGCGTTCTGTTTTCGCGCGCTAATTCTCATGCTATTGGCAATTATAAGCGTGATTATTTAAACAAAATAAAAATTCCAGCATTCGTGTATCGATAGTGATATATTAATTATGTGAGAATCGTATAATGCGCGTGCACATTACATTCGCGCGAAAATTAATTCGTCGAGATATCGTGGCAGTGCTTGCCGCAAAGGACGTGATAAATAGCTCGATGTAGATAAATTTCGGTTTACTCAACCTACTGTATTAATTAAACGCAATGCGATTTCTCGCGATGCATTATCCTTTCACTCATTTTCAAGCAGTTACGTTCTAGATAACTAATTTTTCGTCAGATCACTATATTAATTTGACGTATCAAATTGTTACCAATAAATTATTTATTCTCGTAATTATATATTAATTTTGTATAGTATGTTATAAGGCTAAAATCTGCAATTCCAAACCGTGTATAATGACCTATTTCGCTTTCGTGCTTTATCCCTCGCATGTCTGAGCAAACGTGTTAAAATTTATCACTATGTGAAAATTAATTCCACGAAAGTTCGTTACACATACGGATTTTGTAAATCGTTGAGTGTGCAAAGATTGTAGAATTGAGGAAAGATTTGTCATCAAGTAAATCCTCTCGTGTGCAAATCATTCAAGCGAAGATTATCGAGTAATATGTTGATTGCTATTCAGGGGTACAATTTCAAGTTCGTGAATCATTTCCTGTATTTATTATTACGTCGTTTGGCATTGAACGATTTTGTTCGTGTTATATCTACATACGGAAGTAGCTTTTTATGATAATATCAATATAATTATTGTTTCAATTACGCGTATGTGGATTAAGTGTATAATACGCATTATATTTATAGCTGTTTATCATGAAATAAATAAGATGCATTATTTCCTGTTTTTCCTAAGATTAAAATTGAAACTGGGTTTATAAAAGTAACTGTGATAAAAACGGAACGGTAAATGTGTAATCCGTATTTTAATTGAATACATAATAATGTATAGAAAAAAAGAAAGAAAATTTTAAACATAGATCTCGATTGATATTAATTCAATATTTCAATTTTAGGTTCACACAGCTAAATATACTTTTCTATATTTCTATAAGCAAATTAAGAAAATATTAGTAAAGACATCTGAGGTAATATAATTAAAATTTGTCGAATAATTTATATATTGAGTAATTTACATGTTTATATATAATATTATATCCGCATATGACTATTTTTCTCTGAATCATATAAAATTACCGTGCGTGTCCTAATATCATAATATTATCATAATATCATAATATTTACAATTTAAATATTTGTTCCAAACAGAAAATTCTAAAATATTTGTGCGCAAAATATATACAGCTTATGAAAAAAATTGGTTTACCTTTTAACGAAACGGAACGAGTCGTGACATCACTTAACGATCGAATTATTAAACGGATGGGCACGATGAGATGCCCTTTTACGAGGAGCCACAGAGGAGCGCCGTCAACATTGTTCTCCTTAGGCGATTAATATGCGCTTCCGGACAGGATAGGAACCACCACCGACATTTCCCGAAAAGGATAACTCTCGCCTTTTAGTCTCGAAAGGATTTTGTATCGCACGTAGATAACGTTTATCACACGCACAGACCACACACAACGCGCCTGTAAACTATCGTAATAATAGTGCCCTTGTGTCTGTAGCAAGAAAAACAGTTGATGCTATCTCCTCTTTAATGTTTATTCAAACGAAAACGTGATTGTAGTCGTTGATCTCATCGATCAAATCAATTCATTGCTTCACTCTCGCAAAGGAGAGAATTTGTATTAGTCGTTCGCAGTAATAAATCTTGCACTTTTGCGACTATTTTCTCTTCAAAAAGAAAGAAAAGTTTCGGAAAAGGTATCTCTTCAAATTTCAACGAGAATGACTTTAATTCGATTGACTTCAATTGATTCTAATTCGATTGATCCTCTTTGACGCGCGATGAAGAGGGCTGATTCAAGAGAGGCGCGTTGCTACACCGCGTAAACTTTCGAATGAGTAGCGGCGAATGAGAGGATGCAAATCGCCCGCTGGTGACGAGACGCGGCGATCGATTTTTCGAAAATATGATACAGCTCTCGTCAATTCTGAGACGAACGGCGCGGCGTCGCACGACTCTCACGAAGGTTGTTATACCACTGTCAAAGCAAACGCCGAGACAGTTTCGCTGAGCGCGGCCAGTCAGCTAGACGCCCCCACTCTCGACACGTCACTGCCTCCCGCAGCGTGGATTCACGACAGCATCGCCAAGTTGTAACAGAGAGTATCGTTCTGCTCTCCGACCTGCTCAGAAATTTGCGATTGTATGGGAAATCCAACGTAGACATAACAGAGAGAGAAGCTGTATCTTATATTTAATTATATGTAACTGTGTTCATTCAATTACGATTCTCTCTCTCTCTCTCTCTCTCTCTCTCTCTCTCTCTCTCTCTCTCTCTCTCTCTCTCTCTCTCTCTCTCTCTCTCTCTCTCTCTCTCTCTCTCTCTCTCTCTCTCTCTCTCTCTCTCTCTCTCTCTCTCTCTCTCTCTCTCTCTCTCTCTCTCTCTCTCTCTCTCTCTCTCTCTCTCTCTCTCTCTCTCTCTCTCTCTCTCTCTCTCTCTCTCTCTCTCTCTCTCTCTCTCTCTCTCTCTCTCTCTCTCTCTCTCTCTCTCTCTCTCTCTCTCTCTCTCTCTCTCTCTCTCTCTCTCTCTCTCTCTCTCTCTCTCTCTCTCTCTCTCTCTCTCTCTCTCTCTCTCTCTCTCTCTCTCTCTCTCTCTCTCTCTCTCTCTCTCTCTCTCTCTCTCTCTCTCTCTCTCTCTCTCTCTCTCTCTCTCTCTCTCTCTCTCTCTCTCTCTCTCTCTCTCTCTCTCTCTCTCTCTCTCTCTCTCTCTCTCTCTCTCTCTCTCTCTCTCTCTCTCTCTCTCTCTCTCTCTCTCTCTCTCTCTCTCTCTCTCTCTCTCTCTCTCTCTCTCTCTCTCTCT
>NW_021849984.1:851520-864040 GCF_003651465.1 Formica exsecta
ATTATAAATTATATTTTGTTTTTTTATAAAAAATAATGTAGAAGTATTAAAAAAGTAAAAATTGCGAGTTATTTGGTACATTCTAAATTCTTTTAGATTTTTATTATACTATATTTTAGTTTTAACATAATTGTAAATAAATTTTCTTAATTTTCTTGATTTTATCAATAAATTCAATTACTGCGGAAAATTAGAGAGCTTGATAATTTGGAGAATCGATTTTCGCCAGGCACACATACAATGAGAAATCTTCGATAATATCATCCGATCGATAAAACACGCTATCAGCAACTGATGAATCTGCTCTTATGCTTTCCCTTTTGCGTTCCTGGTGGACGATCGAATGACCTACTTGTTAATTGTCGACAGGCGGGTCCACGCTCTAATTAACAGCAAAAACCGATATAGTATTAAGTAATTTACTATCGACTTCCGATCAATAATATGCAGAGTAAAAAACCGACTCGTAATTGATAAAATGTTTCAATATCCATTTGTAATGCTCTTTGCTGAATTGAAAAAATTTATAAAGAGAGAAATAAAAGTCTTTTTATTTTTAGACAAGTTTTATATTTTCCGTTAATGTTTCAATCAAACAAAATAGATTAAATCGAAATTATAATAAGGCCTACACAAGAACAATGAAACAAGAGATGTCGTGTGTTTCAAATAGAAAAATATGACATCCGTCATTACATCATGATTACATTTACAGCTGACAAACCATTTTATGTGTCAAATGCAATTTCCAAGTTCAAGCCCAGGCGCAGGAAAGCAAACTAACAGGAAGATCGTCCAATTATTCGACATCGCCTCGATGATGTTAATTGTTTTAACAAATGAAATCGCACCGTAAAAAAAATGCGCGATCTCACTCGAATAATTTTGTTCGTTCTAAAAATTTCGCAATTTTTTTCATCGCATGATAAAAAACTCCTCTTCTGAAAGAATGAAGATCATCACATTTACCACTCGATATGAAACTCGCGTTCTGTTTTCGCGCGCTAATTCTCATGCTATTGGCAATTATAAGCGTGATTATTTAAACAAAATAAAAATTCCAGCATTCGTGTATCGATAGTGATATATTAATTATGTGAGAATCGTATAATGCGCGTGCACATTACATTCGCGCGAAAATTAATTCGTCGAGATATCGTGGCAGTGCTTGCCGCAAAGGACGTGATAAATAGCTCGATGTAGATAAATTTCGGTTTACTCAACCTACTGTATTAATTAAACGCAATGCGATTTCTCGCGATGCATTATCCTTTCACTCATTTTCAAGCAGTTACGTTCTAGATAACTAATTTTTCGTCAGATCACTATATTAATTTGACGTATCAAATTGTTACCAATAAATTATTTATTCTCGTAATTATATATTAATTTTGTATAGTATGTTATAAGGCTAAAATCTGCAATTCCAAACCGTGTATAATGACCTATTTCGCTTTCGTGCTTTATCCCTCGCATGTCTGAGCAAACGTGTTAAAATTTATCACTATGTGAAAATTAATTCCACGAAAGTTCGTTACACATACGGATTTTGTAAATCGTTGAGTGTGCAAAGATTGTAGAATTGAGGAAAGATTTGTCATCAAGTAAATCCTCTCGTGTGCAAATCATTCAAGCGAAGATTATCGAGTAATATGTTGATTGCTATTCAGGGGTACAATTTCAAGTTCGTGAATCATTTCCTGTATTTATTATTACGTCGTTTGGCATTGAACGATTTTGTTCGTGTTATATCTACATACGGAAGTAGCTTTTTATGATAATATCAATATAATTATTGTTTCAATTACGCGTATGTGGATTACGTGTATAATACGCATTATATTTATAGCTGTTTATCATGAAATAAATAAGATGCATTATTTCCTGTTTTTCCTAAGATTAAAATTGAAACTGGGTTTATAAAAGTAACTGTGATAAAAACGGAACGGTAAATGTGTAATCCGTATTTTAATTGAATACATAATAATGTATAGAAAAAAAGAAAGAAAATTTTAAACATAGATCTCGATTGATATTAATTCAATATTTCAATTTTAGGTTCACACAGCTAAATATACTTTTCTATATTTCTATAAGCAAATTAAGAAAATATTAGTAAAGACATCTGAGGTAATATAATTAAAATTTGTCGAATAATTTATATATTGAGTAATTTACATGTTTATATATAATATTATATCCGCATATGACTATTTTTCTCTGAATCATATAAAATTACCGTGCGTGTCCTAATATCATAATATTATCATAATATCATAATATTTACAATTTAAATATTTGTTCCAAACAGAAAATTCTAAAATATTTGTGCGCAAAATATATACAGCTTATGAAAAAAATTGGTTTACCTTTTAACGAAACGGAACGAGTCGTGACATCACTTAACGATCGAATTATTAAACGGATGGGCACGATGAGATGCCCTTTTACGAGGAGCCACAGAGGAGCGCCGTCAACATTGTTCTCCTTAGGCGATTAATATGCGCTTCCGGACAGGATAGGAACCACCACCGACATTTCCCGAAAAGGATAACTCTCGCCTTTTAGTCTCGAAAGGATTTTGTATCGCACGTAGATAACGTTTATCACACGCACAGACCACACACAACGCGCCTGTAAACTATCGTAATAATAGTGCCCTTGTGTCTGTAGCAAGAAAAACAGTTGATGCTATCTCCTCTTTAATGTTTATTCAAACGAAAACGTGATTGTAGTCGTTGATCTCATCGATCAAATCAATTCATTGCTTCACTCTCGCAAAGGAGAGAATTTGTATTAGTCGTTCGCAGTAATAAATCTTGCACTTTTGCGACTATTTTCTCTTCAAAAAGAAAGAAAAGTTTCGGAAAAGGTATCTCTTCAAATTTCAACGAGAATGACTTTAATTCGATTGACTTCAATTGATTCTAATTCGATTGATCCTCTTTGACGCGCGATGAAGAGGGCTGATTCAAGAGAGGCGCGTTGCTACACCGCGTAAACTTTCGAATGAGTAGCGGCGAATGAGAGGATGCAAATCGCCCGCTGGTGACGAGACGCGGCGATCGATTTTTCGAAAATATGATACAGCTCTCGTCAATTCTGAGACGAACGGCGCGGCGTCGCACGACTCTCACGAAGGTTGTTATACCACTGTCAAAGCAAACGCCGAGACAGTTTCGCTGAGCGCGGCCAGTCAGCTAGACGCCCCCACTCTCGACACGTCACTGCCTCCCGCAGCGTGGATTCACGACAGCATCGCCAAGTTGTAACAGAGAGTATCGTTCTGCTCTCCGACCTGCTCAGAAATTTGCGATTGTATGGGAAATCCAACGTAGACATAACAGAGAGAGAAGCTGTATCTTATATTTAATTATATGTAACTGTGTTCATTCAATTACGATTCTCTCTCTCTCTCTCTCTCTCTCTCTCTCTCTCTTTCTATGCAGAAACCGCATGAATCTCGAATAACATCGCTTTCCCGGAATGCTTAATGATTTATTAGAAATTCCCATGTTTTATTTCATATATATTAAAACGAAAGATTGTTTTGTTGTATTCTAATGGTTTTTTTTATTTTTTTTTCGCAATGGTTTATTATAGAAGTCAAATGTTTTTTTTGTTGTTTTATTATGAGTTTCATTATAATTTTTTTTTGCACTGTTATATACAGGGTGTCTTAAAACCATCGTACTTTCTCTTAATAACAGATTCCTTAGAACGTTTCAAGACAAAAATCCTAATACAAAAACGTCGAGGCTATAATAGTTTTTAAACGGGAAGCGATTATATTTTACGAATGACAAGGCTGATATTTTGCGCGCTCAGGCACGGCAAAATGAGTAGTATAAGAAGTGCTTCTATGAATGGGGCGCCTTTTTTATGATATTATGATTATCGTATAAATTTACAATAACATTGTCATTATATGTTTTTCCGCTTCTCGACGCATTGCATTAGTACATTCTTTTTACGAATAATAGATGCAAGAACTAAAGGCATTTCAAAAATGATCCAAGTAAAAATTTGCGACATGTTTCAATTTCAGCTATCAAAGTGGTCGATCAATGTTATCATGAAGGTGTCTACTATTTCGCTGTGCCTGCGCGCGAAATCTCAGCGCTGTCATTCGTAAAATATAATAGCTTCCCGTTTAAAAACTATTATAGCTTCGACATTTTTGCATCAGGGTTTTCGTCTTGAAATGTTCTAAGGAATCTGCCATTAAGAGGAAATACGGTGGTTTTTGGACACCCTGTATATATATATAAATTATTAACATCTAAATATATTACCACAGAGGATTTACATGTTCAAAATAAACTCCAACTTTTCTCTTGACGAAAGAAGAATAACTAGCAATCATTATGAAAATACCTTTGCATTATCAGAATGATCAGACTTTCGCTTTTATCTCACCTGAGATTGGATTTAATTCCGGTTCGTATTTTTAGTTGCTTGCGTAGATTGCAAATAAGGTAGAAAGTATATTTAAAAATACTTGCAAAACTTATGAAGAGAGATTGATTTAATTATATTTTACTCTAGGAAATATTCATATACAAACAATATTGTTAATTATTAATATTCGAATACTGTGCTTGCAAGTATTATAATAATTTTTTTCTGAAATGCACTTTTTACAGGGGCAAGTAGGGTAAAACCGGGTACTTTTTTAGATTTGTCTTCTTACAAAAAAATCAGAGAATAAAAAAAATTTTGCTGACCGTTAGTAGTCTTTAGTGGACCTTAAACTATGAGAAAATGAGGCTAGTTGCTGAAAAAAAATATTTGGTTACCAAAGATAACAAGATTTTTTGGAGTAGTCAAAATACCCGGTTTTACCCTATCGGTAGGGTAAAACCGGGTACCCATTTGAAAACATGTAAAAACACCGTGCAATTACAAAATTTAGATTTATTTTAATCAAAATACAATACAAAGATGATTCTATTGACAAAAATCACAAATAAAGATATCCTCTTGTTCTACATTGCTGGAGGACTTTCTTATTTAATTTTTTAACTTTACGGGTTTCAAAAAAATTTTTTTTAATAGTTTCTTTTTCTGATAGTTTTCGTTAGTTTTCGTTTCCAACTGCTTTTTGTAGGGAGACAAAGTCAGGATAACAATTTTTTCTCTTTTCATTACATGAAGTGTGTAGGTACCCGGTTTTGCCCCAACACGAAGAAAATAACAAACACGGCTGTATATTCCGGCGTACAAAATGACGATCAAAACTAATGCGATATACTCTCTAATATGTACAGAATGCAATGCTGCATTTACCGAAGCAGATGCTCTGTGTAGAAAAAATCCATAACGACTCGATGAGGTTGCCCTGATTTCGGTCTTTCTTGGCCAGAAAATTTTGAACTTCTTTCAAAAAAAAGTATCGTGTGCACGTGGGCACGGTTCATCTCAAAATAATGATGGCATCAATCTAAAACTAATAACACAAATTAGCCAAAGATAGTAGCATTTATCACGAAAAAACAGAGCTACCCGGTTTGATCCGCCTATCCGATTTTACCCTATTTTCCCCTATATTCAATTCTTATATTATATTACTTTTAATATAAATTATTATTAATATGAATTATTATTAATGTTATACATCGCATACAATCGCGTTCTATTTATGACTTTTTATAAATACATATTCACACAATCAAATAATCTTGTCGTAATTGAACAGGCGTTATTTTAAAATTCGCTATAAGAATCTTTTTGAAAACGCGATTCTGTAATTATCGGCAATATTGTGAGAAAAGATTTAATCGCGCGTCCATCTAACAGTTTATCGATTTCGATCGACTTATCAGAGCGCGTAAATATCATATGTTAACGGATTAACATCGTGGAAAAGCGCGCCAACGATAAGAATCGCGCATTACAAGGGCAATGACTCATGAAGCGGCAAACGTGAAGCTGATTGTCCAGCTGACGCGTAAATACCCGCACATGTTTCCGTCAGGTGCATACGACGATGTGAGAACTCGTTCGTTGAACGCCAGAATGAAGGAAGAAAGCCCGCAAATGCTGCCAAATCTAAAAATAGTATCAATCTCGCGACAAGATCTATAAACATGGAGGAAGAGATAAATTTACGAAAGAAGACTTTCGAAAAAGAATATTTCAGAAATAATTACGTGCGCGATGAATTCAATAAATATTATCAATTCATAAAAAATTATAAAAATAATATGCATTATGCAAACGTAATTTCTGTAATAAAATTCATTATACGTACCTGAAAGAGACGAAGCGAATCACATTTTACTGTCTTCAGGATACATAAATTATTAGAATAGTCGAGATACGCGAGTTATATATTATTCATCACCGGCATGATTGGATAATTAGCAAAAAATGGTGCAAGGTGATCAAGTTAACGATCCGTTGTAAGACGGCGCGATCGATGGCTCTTTTTGTTTTAACTTTGTGAATCACGTCCCATACAGCACACAAAGATTGCATACATATTGTAGCAATCTTTCACCGCAATATTGCAACTTTGCAAATTCACTGCAAAATGTTGCTGCATCATTGCTGTGGAATTGCAGCAATGATAAAATGTCCGCTTTCAGGAATATTGCAACAAAATATTATAGCAACATTGCAATGTAATGAATTTGCAATAATGTATATATATTTATTTTTGGTGTAATTATTGGCGATACATTGTAATTAAATGTCTTTATTTGTACTTATGTTAACGTTATAAATAACATAACATTGCACATAACATATTATTGCACTTAACATGTTCACGAAATAAAAATATATTTTTTTTTATATTAGAGAAATATATAAAAATGGTTCAGCTTTACGCGCCGCTTTTATTACCACTAATAATTTATTGAATTTTGTCCATTATTGTTTTCCTTTGTTAAATGTCTGTAAAAATAAAATAGGAGTTAAAATTCATATTTACATAAAAATATACATACTGCAAATATACATAAATATTTTTATCAAATATTTTAAAGTTAATATCTACAGCAAAATAGAAAATTAAAGAAAGCAAAAAATATCCACATAAAAAATATACAAACATATATCATAGATAAATATAATTTTTACTTTTGCGATCTCAATAATTTTAAGGTTATATAGGTTATTAACCTTAGGACATGCTATTCTATTATAATTAATTAATGCATAATATATTAGGTCACTATAATAAAACATAATATTATCAAAAAGCTCTTACCTTTTCTCGTACGCAACAATAAAAAATGTGAATCACGAAATACACGACAATCACAGATATGTGCAGCAAGACCGGCACCTACTACATACGCACACAATCGCGAACGCGTACATGTGCTGCGCAAAGCATACAGTGCAGCAATATAAGCCAATTTAAGAAAAATGTTTTATAGGTACCCGGTTTTGCCCCAACACGAAGAAAATAACAAACACGGCTGTATATTCCGGCGTACAAAATGACGATCAAAACTAATGCGATATACTCTCTAATATGTACAGAATGCAATGCTGCATTTACCGAAGCAGATGCTCTGTGTAGAAAAAATCCATAACGACTCGATGAGGTTGCCCTGATTTCGGTCTTTCTTGGCCAGAAAATTTTGAACTTCTTTCAAAAAAAAGTATCGTGTGCACGTGGGCACGGTTCATCTCAAAATAATGATGGCATCAATCTAAAACTAATAACACAAATTAGCCAAAGATAGTAGCATTTATCACGAAAAAACAGAGCTACCCGGTTTGATCCGCCTATCCGATTTTACCCTATTTTCCCCTATATTCAATTCTTATATTATATTACTTTTAATATAAATTATTATTAATATGAATTATTATTAATGTTATACATCGCATACAATCGCGTTCTATTTATGACTTTTTATAAATACATATTCACACAATCAAATAATCTTGTCGTAATTGAACAGGCGTTATTTTAAAATTCGCTATAAGAATCTTTTTGAAAACGCGATTCTGTAATTATCGGCAATATTGTGAGAAAAGATTTAATCGCGCGTCCATCTAACAGTTTATCGATTTCGATCGACTTATCAGAGCGCGTAAATATCATATGTTAACGGATTAACATCGTGGAAAAGCGCGCCAACGATAAGAATCGCGCATTACAAGGGCAATGACTCATGAAGCGGCAAACGTGAAGCTGATTGTCCAGCTGACGCGTAAATACCCGCACATGTTTCCGTCAGGTGCATACGACGATGTGAGAACTCGTTCGTTGAACGCCAGAATGAAGGAAGAAAGCCCGCAAATGCTGCCAAATCTAAAAATAGTATCAATCTCGCGACAAGATCTATAAACATGGAGGAAGAGATAAATTTACGAAAGAAGACTTTCGAAAAAGAATATTTCAGAAATAATTACGTGCGCGATGAATTCAATAAATATTATCAATTCATAAAAAATTATAAAAATAATATGCATTATGCAAACGTAATTTCTGTAATAAAATTCATTATACGTACCTGAAAGAGACGAAGCGAATCACATTTTACTGTCTTCAGGATACATAAATTATTAGAATAGTCGAGATACGCGAGTTATATATTATTCATCACCGGCATGATTGGATAATTAGCAAAAAATGGTGCAAGGTGATCAAGTTAACGATCCGTTGTAAGACGGCGCGATCGATGGCTCTTTTTGTTTTAACTTTGTGAATCACGTCCCATACAGCACACAAAGATTGCATACATATTGTAGCAATCTTTCACCGCAATATTGGTATCACGAGACTGCAAGCGAGCCATTATTCCGTGTAATAATTACTTGGCAGCGTATCGTGTGTCTTTGTGTAAAATCGAATCTGCCGCAGCACTTTGTCGCCTGTTCCACCGGCTTTCTATTCCAATTTATGCAACAATCAAAGTTTGCTCGCTTCGAGAAATATCAAACTACACAGAAATATCAACGAAGAGTCGAGGATTTATATTTGTGTTAATTTTATGCAAATAAAAATCCTTGACCCTTCGTAGTATTCATGAAAAGGATTTTATCATACGAATATTTTATCCTTCATGTGCAAAATGATAATTTGTTCGCAAAGTCTAATCTTCACTGTAATCGTCTGGAAAATATTTGGGGGCAAAGATGAAGATCTCTCATAAAAATTTAGAATTGTTAGATTCACGCACACAATCAACTACGAAAAATTCACTTTCAAAAAATCTGCGTTCCGTTGTAAAATCCCGTTCCGAGCGAAATGAACAAGTCGCTTCCTACTCGAAAGTCTCTGTTCTTGCCGACATGCATCAGCGACCTGCCTTAATGCAACGTGCATATGTAATAGCGATTAGTGCGTGCCAGGGTACAATGACTCGGTAAGCGGTGAACTGCACGCAACCGAAGCATGTGTCCTCTTGAACATACGTCGCGTGACAACGTATGTATATGTGTTTATTTATACTTGTTCATATTTATGGCATAGCCAACGTTGTACATTCGGCGCCAATAAAAAACGCGTTATATCGTGATAATTTTAAAGGAACTCATAAAGATGACTTGAGATTTTAGAATATTTGAAATTATAAGAAACCTAAAAAAAAATTTGTAGAAATTTCAATTATCGACAACTGTGCTTCTAATCTTTTTACCTTATCTCTGATAATGTATTATCACGAACATTGTTTTTTATTGCGATAACATACTTTACTCGTTAAGAAATATTATCTTCAACTCCATGAAATATAATTTATATTTAAAAAGAAAAAGATTTCGCACAATATTGTAATATGACGTTCGTGAAGAATTATTGTTTTGTAACAGCGTATATAATCGACATTATTATAACATATTAGAGGAGCGGAAAGAATTTATTCGCGTGAATAAATTAACTTAGCGCTGGTAGTTGAAAGAGCATCTTTTCGCACTTCAATGCAAGACTATAATTGGAATACAATGCATGTAGTTCGCATTGTGTTCCATTCGTATTGTTCGCCTGATGCATCAATACTACTGATTATTGATTTATTGTAATATTACGCGTTTCTAATATCATTTTCTGGACACATCTGAAAAACAACGCGTTGCGAAATATTAATTTTAAAAATAACAATTATTGTTTAATCAATTAAATATAAAATAAAATTATACATAATTTTGATTTAATATTATCTTCCTCAACATTTTGTAGATATTTATATGTATTGACTAACTTAATATACTTGTTACTTCTCAGTGCTCTTCAATTTTATCCATTTGATAGAATATTTATTTAAAGTGAGTGATTTTTTATTATACATCGACGAAGTGACTTATTTTTCACTTGATAGCTTACCTATTGTTGATCAATGTCCCACCAATGCTTGGAACAAGATCTGTAGTCGAATATTACCATCAGGAGATGAGTTATTGGATATGTGGCAGGAATCTATTTTACCACAGCAAAGGGGCACTGACGTTTATTTGTATCTTCCAACGACTGGTAACTAGAATTCACCGAATTTAAGAATATAAGTTTATTTTTCGTGCGTGTAATATATTTACATTGATAATTGTTCGTAAAATGCATTGTTATACAAATATAATCACAGTTCTGATAGTTTGATCGCTAGACATAAACGCAAGAATGAATATTCGCGCATTTATAGCGAAACTGATACGTGTCATGAGCTCGTCAATTGATTTTCTTGGGCCTGTGCCTTCTCCGCTCTGTTCTTCTTTTTCAAGACTCTCATGTGCCTCGCACCTTTCAAATGTGCCTGCCATTGATTCTCTTCGACAAATATCTTCTCACATACCTGGGAACAGTAGATAAACAACAATTTTTTTATTTTGACATTTAGAAACATTCAATACAATTTTATTAAACAAGACACAAGATATTAACAGAATTTGATCGTCAAACGCATTGGTGGTTCCGTTTCATATATCTAAAGTTTAACATAAATTAAGATTATTAAATTTCTATATTACTTGCACAATATAATTTGCTGCATTTAAATTTGAATAAAACAAAATTATCACAAGTTATGATACTATGAAAACATATCAAAAATTATTAAAATAATTATATATATATATATATATTTATTTTTTTTTATTACGATTTTGATTATGAATACATCGTAAAATAAATTGTTAAGGCCCTTTCTTCATTATTACCTCGCAATAGTGATATGTGTTTGTACTGCTGTCAGTAGTTTTTTGGTTTTCGAAATCTTCATTCAATGGTCTCTGTTCGGGTTTTTCACCGCGTATTATTGCGGAAACGATCTCTCCTGCGGGTTCTAGGACGCGGCTGTCCCATTTCGTCACGTCGGTGCAATCTAAAGAATAAATAGGAGGAACCTCGAAAAAAAGCAAAAAGCATGATTTATACTTTCCTCAAATTTAGTTACTTATGTATTCCGTAAAAAAGATGATTTATGATAAATGATGATGAATTGAAGTTATTTCAGACAATTTACTACTTACAGTGCAAACACGTATATTGTTAATGAATGGAGCGAGCTAAATGAATTACCTGTCGATCGCCACGCCGAATCAGTCTGTTCATCACCCATTTATTTTGCTTCTTGGCATATCTCCTAGTGACGAGTTTTAAATCATCGATTCCTTGTTGTAGTAATTTCTTCCCCTGTATAAATTTAACATTTAAACGAACATTAGTTATACATTATATACGATTTCTTTCTATTTTTGCTAATAATTTATGTTGTATCGATGATTTTACTATCTAAAACCGGCTTACAAATTCAAAATTGTATGAAATAAAATATGTCATGACAGAGTTTCAACTTTCTATTCAATATAAGAAAGTAATAAAATGAATTAAACATGTTTTATTTAAAGTGCTTATATTATATCACAAAATATTTTAATAGTTTTATAAACATGCCTTAACACACAGTGCGTATGTATTATATAATACACGCATCTTTATATGAAATGTGTGTATATATATATATATATATACATATATGTTTTATATTCTATGAACTATATCGAATAAAATGTATTTCTTATCAATGCGTGCACATTCGAATAATAATTTAGATGTGTCATATCTTATGCATGCGTTCGATCTTCCCTTCGCGAATATTCTTTTTTCCTTCCGAGCATCACAGAACAGTTTGATGACATTAAAACCGAAGAAGCTCGTAAAAAGCCGCGACGTACATTCGAATGCGATACCGTGCAATGACAGAAGTAAAAAGGATCACGAGACACCGCGAAGAGCGATACAACCGCAGAGCTAGACTGTCGCAAATCGCGCGGTACACCTTAATGGTGTAGAAAAAGAGCTGGGGATCTCTGAAACAGCTGCTCAGAAACGATCGCACGGACATATTCTACTGATGACGAGCCATCTGCCACAGTCGACTTACCTTCTCGCTCGCGCGCTCCTCTTCGGACAGTATGAGGTAAGGGTGAAACTCCTTGAAGCCGATACTCTGAAAGATGCCTTTCGTGTAATCGGGTAATCTGGAATGTAAACATTCTCTCTTAGATCGCGTCCACCGGTCCTACCTTCCTCGTCATTTCGATGGGGTTCTCGCTCTTTCCC
>NW_021849984.1:864496-873544 GCF_003651465.1 Formica exsecta
TCTTTCCCTTCCTATCCCCCTCATCCATTTCGTTTTATCGTGCAAGCGCCTCTAATGCTAATCGATTAATCGAGATCCCTTCTCTGACCTTCAACCGGGATATTGTACCTGGCATACCAATCGTACATTTGAAGAAATTGCGCGCGATGTATTTGTTGGCTTTTAAATACGGATAGCTTTTTAACGTTTGATCGTACTTAAAATCTTTATTTAATACGAATATTTACAGTTTATCTTGGATGTGGCAAAAAATATGTAAAACTTCCAATTTTATGACAGAGAGAGAGAGAGAGAAAGAGAAAGATAAACTTTTCTAGTATCGATATATTATACAAAGTGAGATTGCAACAGCAATGAATAATTTTTCATCATGTAAGGAAACATTTTAAAATGAAAAATATATTGGAAAAAGAAATTGGAAATGAAAAAGATATTATTAATCATCCAATATTGATGAGATTAATCAGCGAGCAATGCATGAACTTGTACGACAAATGTTAAAGTTCGAGTTACTAAATTACTAAATTACTGTCATGTGTAATTACATATTAAATGACATTTTATGATGTTCTTCTTAGAATATAATATTAGAAATTTTAATTATGCACGTATTTAAAAAAATGTCAGCTTGCTGACGTATTTACTGATTAAGCAGCATATAAGACTGGTTAAAGTCAAAATTAATGGCAATAGTCGGGTTCAAAACCAGATAAACTATATCGCACAGAGATAATATTACATGAAGAGAATTTCAGGCTTCTTAGTAGTCCGATAGCCATAATTACATAACGCTATGTCGTTCAGGGCAGAGGAAGTGCAAAGATAACACTGATAATTACTTTTATTTTTGACCACACAGTCATCATATTGCAACATTGTATAATATGAGATGTAATATCGTCTGAAAGTTAATTAACATGTTCACATATGTGGCAATCGAATTAAAGTTCAGTTGTAAAATTTAGCAAATGTCTCGTTATCTCGAATACAATTTGCTAATATGTAAAACAGCCATCGAAGCAAGATGTATAAATAATACTCCGGGTGCATTATTGAATGAACAAAATAATAATAAACTAATGGAAATATGTAATTTTCATTTCATTTTATTTTTTACGATATTATAAATCATATTAGTACAAAATGTTTATATCGCATTTATGTCGCGAATTTCGTTGAGTTTCCTTGATTTTATTTACTTTTTATTGGTACATAATTATTATATCAAACGCTAAATGTGTTCTCAGGTGCTAAAACTCACTGTTTATCCGGCGACTAATCCATTAACAGAATTAGGTGCCTGTCGATCAATGTTGCTTTATTTCGAAAAACATCATGTATCGTAGAGTTATGTGTGTATATAAGCTGGATAATATTTATAAGAGAATAAATTTCAGGAGATTGCCAATCTCGGCAGCAAATTCTATGACAGCCGCAAATTTCTTAGTCGTCTAGATTAACTGATTTAAGATTGTTCGAATGATACGCCTTCATTTTGCGCGCGAAATCTTATCACGCGCGTCTGATTAGCAATCGTGTGACGCTCGGTTTAACATCAACTTACGATGAGACAGGAAAAAGTCGGCGACACTATCGTCGGCGCGACTCGCCAGTTCGCACACGTGTCAATGCCAAATGCATGCTGGTGTCGAGAAATTAGATTCATGACCCTGCGCACCGCGCGCCACAGGCTTTTGCAGGCCGCCCTGGCATTTCAATTCTTAAACCTCGAAATCGATTCCGCAACATGTACTGTGAATAAAATCGATCGTATAAATGGAATCGAGAGATAATTTTTACCTCTCTAATCTTAAATACTGATATTTGCACTTGTTTTTTTTTTTTTTTTTTTTTTTTTTTTTATGCAGCCTCTGCATTTTTCTTGTACTTTCTCATACACTTTGTCAGTATCGAACGCACATATTTGTTTTTTGATAATAAATTTCAATTTTTTGTGAAACGTGTCTTTTTTTAACGATTAAGGATATAAAAGATATAAAAATTATTTAGCAGTTGTGTAGTTTCACACTATAGGCTCAACAGTTATTCTTAACGTAATTATTTATTCCATTTCTTATTATTAAATGTTTTTCTTTGCACGCGATATGTCGACACATACAAATGCGTATCAATAGGAGAAAGTACCGCTATTTATTTCCAGCGCGAGAGAGAGAGAGAGAGAGAGAGAGAGAGAGAGAAATTAACGCTATTCATAAAATCTTAAGAAATAACGAGACTAGTTTTCACACTCTTAAGTAATTTCAACATTTTTACTCAAAGCAAGTACGATAATGATAATAATAAAATACTGATAATAGTCACACGATGATATTTAACGATGATGGAGACTACAAGCCGCAGCTATGGTAGCAGCAATGATAGCACTTGTGCGCCAGTAACAGAATGCTAGAGTTTGTAATTAAGATAACGACAGAGTGTCAGCAATCAGTGTCGCGTTCCCCCCTCGTAACAGCACTAAAATATTTTTACAACTTGTTGCCAGGCAGCTCATATACATATACTGCACGCGTATAATATTACATTTTCTCTATCGCGAAATAAAGAAGTATTGCCACGAGAGATAATTCGCTGCTATTGGTAGGATTTATGGTCTTCGTGAAACGGAAGCACGCTATCTTTTCTCCTCCGCTTATATTTTTCTTATTCGACATCTATCGCGATTGAAATGGCCAAATGCGAATGATGAAGGTGTGACGAAAACGCGACAAAAAAAAAAAAATAAAAAGCTCAAAGCTGCAAATTTTCGTAAGAATTATCCGTTAATATTCGCTCATTAACATAAGATGAAAGTTTAAGATACTATAAAAATCTGTGTCGAGATAAACTTTCACCGATAAACTTTCATAGACTTTTAATTAAGAAGTTCACGCAAGGACGGGAAAAATACATTTAATTATGCAATTCTCTCTCTCTGTCTCTCTCTCTCTCTCTCTCTCTCCCTTTGCTTCTGATCACTATTTTACAAATTTTCTTATTTCTTATAGAATTACTCTTTACATATGTTTACTCATACTTCATAATGTATTTTCTTAAAAAAAAAATATAAGTAATATAAATATAAATGTAATAAAGTTTTGCGTGTTTTAATATACATAAAACAATTTCCTTCCAATCCTCTTAGAAACAATTTGATTTTTTATGAGGAAGTGCATCCTATGACAAATTCATATTCTTTCTCTGAATCAGCTATGCTTATTGGCTAATGAATTTTCCGATCGCGTGGATCTTTTCTACATATCTTTTAAACGATCATTATTTTATTACCTTCGTTAGATTTTCTTTTTTTTTTTTTGTAATTTGTAATATTTATCTTTTCTCATTTTTTTTTCTCAGCATCTTTTTCTGCATTTTTTTTTTTTTTTTTTGTTGATGTTGAAATTGTAATCACTTTTTTCTTTGTGTACTAAAGGGATCTCTTTCCTGTTTATAAATAAATAAATAAATAAATAAACAAATTTTTTCTCGGAATATTATATATTATAATAGTCTTAAGTACATTCTTTTTCAAGAGGACTTTTTAACTATCAACCAATTTTAATCTTCTTCTTTCAAATCTTTTCAGATATGAGCGACAAATCTATAAATGGTATCGACACACTCACAAGCTTCGGCCGGAGGCGATCGATAATAACACGAGGGGTTCCGCTTGTCAGTGATGTATTCAACAATCCTCCAATCTTTCAATCCAAGGCCGATCGATCTACATTGATGTCGCTGGCTCGCCACGGCGGTCACGATAATAAGATTATGTATGCTACATTGCGCACGATTACGCCATTAACGGCATCGTTGCAGGTTAACAGAGCGTAATACAATAGCGCCGTATTACTTTCTGACGCATGATTGTCGCGGTAATCGTCTATCACCATTATGATAGCTCTTTCGACATGCTTGCAATCGATCGTCTATTTGAACGATAAACATGCTCATCTTGCTTGAGAAATCGCCGGTATTAGCATCGAGAGATCAAACATACTAATCTTTGATCGTTGCTTGTGATTCATCGATCAAATATATCTTCTTTTATGCAACCGGGATTAATCATGCATTTATGATAATTTTATGCACGGTAATTGTAATTGCAATTGTACGAAGTAATCGAGTATCATGAAACACAAGTTTCTATCGAAGGTATTGAAGCAAAGAAGATATACATCTTCGAGAGTAAACTCTTTTAAAGATTTATTTACATAATATGCAATGAGAATTACTCGTGATTAATATGATAATTATTTGCAATCCATCATTAGAAATCCATGTGTCATTTTTATCTCAATGTTATTTCTACTGTCAAGAATATTGTAATCGGCAAACAAATATACAACATACAGAAAATATTTAATTTCCACCTACATAGTTGTGATAAACCTTCTTAATTATTTATCTATCTTGATATTTATATATCTTGATTATTACTTGATTATCTTGATTTATCGAAGATCTAACGATGAGGAGACATTTATCTGCTAAATATACAGCTGCTATGAATAAGAGTTACATGCTTACAATGATAAAATATCAAGCAATAGTACAAAGAATTAAATACTTCGCAGAGAAGAAAGGCTAATATCTAATAATTTTATAGATAAATCGTATTTATTAAAGAATGTAGGACTGGACATCTAATATACAGGGTGGACCAGTAACTTTTTTGTAGGAAAAAATTTTTCGTTACTGTTCTAGACTCGAAGATATTCGAGGTGGCAAGAGTTACTGATCCACCCTGTATATTGAAATTTTCGATATTTATGAAGTGTCGATAAAATGAAAAATATCTTCTCTCGTTTGATATTTGGATTATACACCTTTTATGTTTTAATTTGATCGCCGTTTATCAATAATCGATCGTTATGAAGGATGTAAGATAAGCTAATATCAAAGATCTAAAAAAAAGATGGAAACAATTACAAATCAATTATCCATCTATCCATCTTTATTACAAATCAATAATTCATCTATTCATATTTACTTATCAATTTTGCCTCAATATTATTTTATCAATAATATTTCTATAATAATAATAATTGGAATTTTATAATATAAAGCGAATATCGATATCTTGTATACACACACACATATATATTTATTGTATTTCTTCATCCATTCTTTATATATTTATAATCTATATCCATGTTTTCTAGTTTTTTTTATCGATCATATCGATCATAATTTTAATGTTAAAATATTGTAAACTACTTTTTAGAGGAAATAATTTAATTAATTAATACTTGTTACTCTTTCAATTGTTTAACTAAGTCAAATGAATATTTAATTGGCAGTTTAACTTAACTCCGCTAGATTGTGTAGCGGAACGCCTTGTTCGGGGAAATTGAACCTAACTCGTGTACTATATGTATCATCCCATATACTTGTTTTCTCTATTAATAGAGAATAAAAGAAGATATCACTGAGATTCAAATTAGCAGATAATTATTAACATATATCTCATTATTGTTAAAATGATAGTATTTAAATTCTGAGTGAATTGCAATTATTACATTATACAAACTACTAAAACGACTGCTAACATCTTACACTTCCTATCTAAAACAACCCCGATATCCTTTTACGTGTAATCTTCACGACATTCAGAAAAAAACTAGATAACTTTTAACTGCATCTTATAAATTCATTTATCCTTATTTTTACGCGCGAAAAGAATATATATCAAACTATATTTCATATACTACGAGTATATTATCATATTTTAAAAATCAGTGCGCAATTATTATTTATTATACCTGATTGTGTAATCATCATTAGCGTAAGAGTGTTTGTAATAAGCGATACCATTATTCATCTTCAGCTTAAATTGTTTCATAATTGTATCGGAAAGAGATAATGTTATATTTGAGTCGTAATAATTTGTATACGATCAGCTATATTATCTCTCTTAGTTATTTACTTACTGTTGAAAGGTGTCATCTCTCAAGACAAACATGCAAACATGCAGATATTTGAGAATCTAATTAATCTTACTTCTCATCTCTTCCTTTAATTTGATCCGGTCCACCAGTTCCTCGTTACGTGCCACGTATTGCACGTGCGATTGCACAGCGATTGCAAATTGCACCGCCGGCGTATAATTTGCATAGCCATCGCGGCGGATGCATCGTCGCGCCGCGTGCGCGTGTATACACGCGGGCGGACGGCAATAATTAGCGATAATGATAGTCGGACGATATATAATAAGCATTGATCGCGGAAGGCGCGGCGTCCTTCCTTCTGATAAGAAATTTATTCGCTGTAAGGTGGAAAAAATTACGGAGCGGTATCGCCGTCAGCGAGCGAACGCGGAGAGAAATCGCGAACCACGAAACCGTGCCCGATAGTGTGCGCGGAGAGAGAAGCGGGCGCTGTGACTGATAACCGAGACTGGATCTACCTAACGCCGTATCCTGTTATATAACCGCATCGATAAGAGGAACGTCGCACGCGATGCGACGAGGAACGCGACCGACCGCGCCTACCAGCTGGAAAGAATCGCGGAACGATTCTCGTCCGATACTCGTTTCTCGCACGATTTCTCCCCGCCGGTCGTACCGGTTATAAGAGAGCTATGCGATCAATTTTATTAACGTTTTAAGTGAAAACGAAAACGACGATTCGAGAGTGGTAAGCTTTGAAATAAACTACTAGATGCACGAATTCACAAAAAATAAATAACTGAAATCTAGTTTTTATTTCTAGTTGTAAGACTAAATAACATAATTTTTAATTATTTTGTAGTATAAATGTACAATCGGTTATACTTAATAACCATGTTATCATAATGTTGTTTTGCGTTAATATATACGAATAATTGAATTAATTAAACCTTTGAGATTCCAAATAAGAAAGAGATATCTCGCGGATAATTTTATAATAATAATTTTACATCACTGGTGGTTTACTAAAGCGATAAAGACACTAAAACGCGTATGACCATATCAATTAATAATCTATATATGCAATATATGCGAATAATTAAATATTAATTAAACCTTTGAAACTCCAAATGAAGAAAAAATAAAAAATAATAAAAGATATCGCGCATAACTTTATAATAATAATTTTACATTACTGTGGTTTATCAAAGAGATAAAGACACTAAAACACGCGCGTAAACATAACAATTAATTATGTAATTAATTTTATCGGAAGCCCATTATATTGCGGTACGAATTTTAATATGGTTACTCCACGCGAGTGCAATTTTTTTCTCCGTAATTCCATCTGTACCGCGTGATCACGAAACTATTTCGCAAACGTGTAAATCTCGAAGACGGCTCGAGGCGACTCATCCGCGTGTACGCGAACACGGGTAATACAAACGGTCCGGCAATAAACGTGAGCGTGACCGATGCTCCTCTATTTGCATTGCACGACTTTCCCGCTATTATCACCATACAATAACACAGATCTTGGCAAAGGAAGAAAATGCCGAATATCGCCGCAAAGCTTGCCTGACGCCCGATAGAAACGGCTTGACCCAGATTCGGCGAGCAATCATCGATTTATGTGAATTCATGTCGAAAGTAGTATGCATTTTGACAGCAGAAAATCGTCAAATAGAGTTACAGTAGGCAGCATGCGGAGAATCAAAAAAATTTGTGCAACTATCATCCTCTGTTTCACGAGTAACAACAATTAAGTGATAATCAAATTCGTATTTATCCCCGCTCTTCAATCTGTACCCTCGTATTACGGTAAGCAGCAAATTAAAGATGTACGTAATCGTTGTTTCAGATCATCTCTTTATATCAAAATTATATCACTGCAATTTTTATAGAAAATTGATTTCTATGGTATAAATTAAAAAAGTCGATTTTATCGTGTTATATTTTATTAATTATTTAATTAATTTTCAAAAACACTCAAGTAGGTCGTAAATCTCAATTTTCTCTCCCATCCTATTCGTCACGTGTCAAACTTGGAACTAGGCCACTTACAAATTAATTTTGCCCGCTATAGGTACAGAGGATTTTCGAAATTCTGAGGCGAGGAAACGAATTAAGAACGATCAATCAACTTTGCGCGACCGGCGAACTTCGCGGATGTTATCGCGTGCTAATAATAATAGGTTCCCTTCTCGCGCTGATTCTCTTTGCGAAGGAAACGCGCGCAGGAACGATAAGCGAAATATTTCGCGACGGCTATCAGATTCTCGCGGAATCCGATGACGCGGTGTGAAACGTTGGTCGGATCTTTCTCTCTCTCGACGTGAAACATGGCAAATAAACTGAGAATCGAGACCCGCGACCGACCGCAGAGTTCCGTGATTTAATGCGATGGCCTGCTTGCTTGCGTGCGCGAGTGACTTTAAAAATTACTCCCTGTTAAACAATAAAACTTAACGAACCCGTAATGAATATATAGTATGTGTATTCCAATTTAATATTAAACTGATGCTGCATAAATGAAGCATGCGTGAATAGATATCTGAATAGTATTATCGTGAACAATAGTTAAACAGATATTAATAGAGAAATAATAAGTTGACGATCAATATCAGTTCCAATTAAATTATAATTTTAAGACCTTCCTATTGTGTTACACAATCTCATTATATATTTGCAATAAAATTGTAAAGAAAACAATATATAAAACATTCTCAACTTGTATATTATATATATCAAGCACCAACATAAATGTACGATGTATGTATATATATATAACAAGCACCAACATAAATGTACGGTACGTCAGACAAAAATATGCAGTATATGTATAATGTGACACGATGCGCAAAGTGGTAACATTATCTTATCGTGTGATATGCGTTACTTTCCATTCCTTTCTAGGAAAAGGCAACGTCAGGTTTCGTGCATCAAATATGCGAAATAGATTAATTAAAATAGTACTGGGAAATTACTAAGAGATCGTAAACTTTTTTCTCTTTGAAAAAAGTTTGTCTTTTGGTTAGTTCGGTTAGTTATAATTAAAGAGATACACATTTTCTTTACTAAATGCCTATAGTATAAACTGAATGATAAAAAAAAAAAAAAAAAAAAAATAAAATAGCTAGGCAATGTATACCCAGCCGTT
>NW_021849984.1:873654-899473 GCF_003651465.1 Formica exsecta
CTGAATCACAAATTCGTCAAAGAATCAACAGAAAAATAATTTCCTGTGAGAGATTGTTATGTGTATGCTCACGTGAAAGAAAATTAAGTAATAATAATTCAAATTAAATTAAATTTTCTACATTTGTATATTATCTAGACCACGCTAAATTATAAAAACGGTGCAACATCTTTTGCCTATTGTAAAAACAGTTACACGAACTGTTATACGTAAACTCGAAGCTAACTAATGTCTTTTCTGACTGTTCAGGATTTCTTACCAACTTCTGGCTTGCGATCAAGAAACTTTTACTTCGATACCGTTTTCTTTCACGAATGAACTTTTGCCATGCTATTATTTATCACTCGTGTGGCGCATTGCTACTCTGGTCGTGATAAAATAATTAATTTTCAGACCGCACTTTCTTCCCTCTCGATTTTTCTGTCGTAATCACGACACATGATATTTTCCCATTGCTTTTTCACTTTTTCTGCTCTACCGCTTGTGTTATATTTTCTCATAATCAATTACCTGTCACATCTGATCAATACATCAATTATAATAAAATATTTGATATTTGCCGTTCTTATCTACTACGCTCTATTGCCTCCAGCATCGCATTTCTACAATCAATGATTCAGTTTTTTATACTTCGATAAATACATTCATCATACTTGCGATTAACTACGATATCATTTGAATTTACTCACTTAAAACACGAATATGTTTGATTTTGAATTCTCGAATCTCTCCTATCCGTGTCGTGTGAACCAAACTAATTTTTCCACCAAATACATTAACTTGAGTTGATTACATATTGTATTTATCTTGGAGTTAACCACATATTTGCACATGAAAAATATGCCTATCCCTACGTCAGTCAAGTTGCTAATTGCGCCGTTCAATTACCATGGTTCGCCGAGTAATTAGCATTCCGCACTATCACGTCCTCTACTTCTGAGACGGTGAAAATTCAGAGTCGACACTGGTTATGGGAAAAACCACGTTTCGATTATCTAACTGTCACATATACATATGCATTCCTTCCATACTGGGTATGGAAGAGAGGAGGAGGAATGGAAGAGGCGGCAGCTCATTAAATTGTGATTAATTTTCGGCCCAACACTGGGTATACATAATCGCGCGCCCGTGCTTTTCCTCGCGGCTGGCTACTTCCTTTATTTTCACACCGACATCCGGCCGCAACTTCCGGAAACGAGTAAGGCGAAGCGTGTAGGCCCCATTCATAAAGTATGTCTGCATTAACGGCAATATAAGAGCAGTCGTCGGATCATACGTGCTTCGCCGACACGCATGGCACCGACACGGTACGCGTGCATTCGATAAGACACGGATAAGACATGGAAATTAAATTTTCTTTTTTAGTTTTCAACTACAATTATATAGTAGAAAAAGTCAATACTAAATAAAAAGTATATGAAGGAAAAAATATAAAATTCTAGTCCAATTATTTTATATCAGCAATTTTTTCATTTAACGTTTCTTGATACTCATATATTGGTATTGCAATGTTTTAATGTTTTATCTTTAAAATAGATTGATCAAATTCTTTGTAATTGAAATAGACACTGTAATTAAAAATCCGTGTATTATTTTATAATTATATTTTTCATGATTAGAGTTATTATTTATATGCTAACTATTTTTTTTCTTATCTGTTTGTCGTGTAAATCGATTATAATCTGACGTTTTTATTACTTTCTTATTACTTATTTAATGTTTATTTTACAAAAGTATCTAATATAAAATGCTAAAATTTGCATGCGATCTTTCATCTAGACAGAGCAAATTTTAACTTGATCAAAAAATCTATAAATAAAACTAGCTTCTTGACGATTTGTATATAAATCGTTATAATTTGCGTGCAATCTTTCATCTGGACAGAGCAAATTTTAACTTGATCAAAAAATCTATAAATAAAAAGAATAAAAATAGTTTCTCGACGACTTGTATATAAATCGCGGTAAGACATACTCCAAAAATAAAATGCTGTTAAAAAAGTTTATCGAGATTTATGTAACCAAAGAAATAAATAAAATTGTCTCGAAGATAAATGGCATATCTAATGAACAGAATTACGTGTATTGGGACGAGAATCGAGAGATTTCATTTATCACGACAAATCACACAATAAGCTACAACTCCGCATACTGATTCACTCGTTATCCTTGACGCATTCCCATATATATTTTCTATTTGCAATAAGGAAATTTTATTTATTATGTTCGCAAAGTTCCTTCAGAAGAAAGATGCTAATCAAGACGCGTACTGATTCGAATCGGTGAAGTCCCGCCTCAATTCAAATAATATTTCTGAGTACTATTTCGTAATATTAACGATAATCGTTATTTGAATATTGATCATAATTTACATCACAAATCCGATACGCGTACAATTTAAAATCTCCATTTTGATGTTTAAGCCGAATGGAAATCCCTCTTTAGAGACAGGCATGTCTATAATTTTCTTATTCTCAGATTATTTCCAAATGTTTAAATATTTGTTTGATCACAATTGTATTTTTGTAGGAGTTATGGAGGGAGAAAGTGAAATCAGAAAAATAATTTTTCTTGAAAACAACTGAGCCTATTTTTATGGAAAAAATATATATTGTGAGATCATAAAACAATTGTTTAAAAGAATTAAAAGATTTTTCTGACCAAAAGAAACAGGTAAAAAAATGTTTGAATTCTCTTTCAATTTTTTTAGAGGGATAAATAAGCGTCTAATAATAGAATTTATGACAAAAGTAAAAAAAAAAAATACACAAATTATAAATTACAAACAAATTTTATATACAATTTCTGTCATTATAATATATCAACGTTAAGATCATATTTGACATAATAGATCGAATAATTTATATATCATTTACGTGCGTATACATATATACAGCTAAATTAAAAATGAGAAAATTAAGAGGGAAGAAAAAAGAAAAAGCGACGCGGAAGCAGCAAATCCTTGAACTTGTATCGAATTTTGCAATACGAGAGGACGATGCTAACAAGAGGTGCACTCACGTGTTGGACTTAATCCGTTGCTCGTTGTACCTGCGATGAAAGTCGAGTAGTTCCTGCAGCAAACCGGCCTCCACCATACTGTCGACCCTGTCGTCCAGTCTGTTGTCTAGGACTTTCTGCAAAAAAATTTGGAGAAAGGAGAACCCTCTTATTAATTAAGCACAGCAACACCGACACGACGATATCGCCCGGTTAAGAAACGTTTACAAGCATTTCGAAACCGTTTCACTTCGACCGCGTTTTGAGCCTGTGCGTGAACATAGTAGTGACTATCATATAAGAGACACTGGACATTAAGTATTCTATCGACTTTTCGAGTCACTTCTTTCACGATCCGGCAAAAACAAATTTATAGTAAATAAGCGTTTTAACGATTGGTTTTACCATTGCGTTGCGACTAGGAATGTGTAGTGAAGCGAATTGCGAAAAATTCACGAATAATAAAATGAATACTAATGAGATTTAGAAACACACACATACAGATATACATATTAGAAATTTAAATATAATTATTTTCTTAATATTGTAATTAATATCGTTAATTTGTGAAAATACCGCATTGCGAGTCGATCGTTAGTATACAAAGATGCCCTGGTATTTGTAAAACGATATTTGTAGGACAACTATAGTTTTATGATCGAAAGTACTATCGAATGAATCAGAATCACATCTCGGTGACTGCCCCTGTTCAGATCGTGATGCCATCAAGGAAAGATCGATCAATATGTAGGCTCAATACCAAGGCCGGACCTTGCTATCGATCGACCGTTCAACGACATCAGAAATAATGCGGTCCCGTCCCGTTAGAAAGGAAAAAAAAAATCGGCGGCCTTGATAGCCACCGAGAAGTTTTGCAATTATTTCTCTTCTATATGGCCTTCGCTAATGGCAAAGGCGCGTTAGAGAAGGCGGCGTGTCCTCGAGCTGTGTAAAATTCCCGGCAGGCCATGCGTATCGTTGGTTTTTGAGCAGTTTTGCGCGGGCGATACATCACTCGTGACGTACAGTCTGCAAAAAAAAAATACGTTTACGCTCTTCCCCGATATATACGCGATATACAAAATAGATATCAAGAGCGATCACGTGTAATAACATTGCGGCGCCGTATCCGGGGATAATAGAAAAATATTTATCGAACGATAATATATTGCGCACGGTTCATTTCGTAATCGAGTAAATAAATATCTTTCAGTTTTTCGAGATAGTCTAAAATTAAACTAATCGAGAGATGATGTTTAACTGCACAAAGATACAGTTGAACGCGCATGCATATACGCGGCTACGTGTAAACTCCAATGTCAAATGCGATTATGCGGTACTGCGGTTTAGTTATCTAACGTGTCACAGAAACGCGTGAATATGAATCAGAGAGCTATGCTAATCCCGTGTATGAGATCCTTGTTACGCAACAAGTAATTGTATTAGGCACGCGAGAGGTATAGTCATAAAAATGTTGCTTCCAATTTTAGCTCTTCGTTTGGTATTTTATCGTATTGCTCGAAGACCTTGGTCAATGCCCGAGTCGAGGCCGAACGAGTATTTCGCAGACCGTAAAATTTAAAGTAATTAGATTCAGTTGTTATTAATTCTCGCTAATGATAAAATAATACTGATAAGTATCGATAAATAATAATAAATGCTCGGCTGAATACGATTAAGTGGCGATAATGGGAGCAGCAAAATAAAGAGCCTTCTCCATATAGTTAGATGTTACAACGGCCTGTGAAATGTAAAGAGTCGAAACAGACTCGCTATCGTTAGCAAACACTCGTAATTAAATAAGCGCTTGGCAAGCAGCTAAATCGCGATATCATTTTCGCAAACTTCGAGCTCGAGGTTTAATCGACCGTCCAAAATTAGACACGAACGAATGTTAGAAAGTAATTGGACGACAAAGGATTTGCTTGAAGATGTCGATGATAAATAAAGTGTGGCAAGTATACGCACACTTTTTACGTAATCGCGTGCCCAAATCCAATATTAGAAAACGTTTCGCGTCTTCGAGGCTATTCGGCGTTTTCACGCCTATAGAACAAATTATGCAAAATATATACCTTAAGGATTTTTTGGCTGTACAATAGTAGCGAAAAACTGTTAAAATAAAAAAAAAAAAAAACATTTCTTACATTTATTTGAAAAATCAAATAAATAAATCCGGATTATAAAAAGAATTAAAGTATCACAAAATAATATATTCAAGATTTTTAATATCTTCGTAAAAGAAAATAGTTGTAATTAATATTTTTCCTAATTTATGACAAAAACTTTTGATCGTGAATACCCCCTGAAATCAATTGCAAGAAACAAAAGAAAATGAGTAATTTGTAGAAAGAGAGAGAGAGAGAGAGAGAAAGAGAGAGAGAGAGAGAGAGAAAGAGAGAGAGAGAGAGAGAGAAAGAGAGAGAGAGAGAGAGAGAAAGAGAGAGAGAGAGAGAGAGAAAGAGAGAGAGAGAGAGAGAGAAAGAGAGAGAGAGAGAGAGAGAAAGAGAGAGAGAGAGAGAGAGAAAGAGAGAGAGAGAGAGAGAGAAAGAGAGAGAGAGAGAGAGAGAGAGAGAGAGATAATATTTTTCTCCACTTTTTAGTAAATAACTTTTAAACGAGTAAATTGATCTAAATCAAGTTTTGCACAAATATTTATTAGGATTTACTCAATATATGTGAAAATTTTTGTTTCGTTGGCAATATTTTTTCCTTGTCAATAAATGCTACAATACACGGTTTTTCATAAAAATCAATACTAATTTTAAACTTAAATAATTTCCAAATTGTTAAGAGAATTATGCTCAGATACTCAGAAGAAATAGTATAACAGTACGACATTTTCATGCTTTTGTCAATGTTTTGACATATGATACATACATCCTTAAAAAGAGAACTTCACTTTTAAAAATTGTGATAAATTATCAATCGTTTATCAAACTTTTTATATCGAAAAACAATCCGTATTAAACAATAAAACTATTAAATGACAAAAATAATTTGTCTCGAATCTCATACAGTACCAGATTTTAATCCGTTTTCATCGGCGTCTTGCCGTTCAGACGAGAATCGTCGATTGTGTAAGAAATTTGTGTACGAGAGTGCTCGTTATAGTACTATAAAACGTAACGGAGACGCGGCGCGTATAATTCAAGAGCGACGCCGAATCGTTTCTCACGGTCGTTCACGGTTAAAACGCGACCTCCGCAACCCGTTTCGGCTGTGCGTTCGCTTTAAATCCCATTTAAATGCTGGAGCTTCGCACTACTCGGCCTACACGCGTGCACGTGAGCGTGCACGCACACATATACGCACGAGAGAGCGCGCGGACGTATACGTGCACGCTCTCCTCTTCTCGTTTCATTCATGCGATGCTCGAACGCGCAAGCCGTCGATGACGCAAGCCGATGTCCAAAATCAGTATTTGATGACCACGTGGTACATGCGGTCACTATGTGGTTTAACTACATTCCATGTGTATCCGCGTGCGTGCTCGCGGATACACATGCTCTATGACAGATTTTACGTCTGGCGTACGACACGGCAGGTAACATTGAGAAGATATCCGTGTGGAGAATTCGACATTCATCTTTCTCATATGTCGAATGTAAAGTAAAAGGTACAATTGTCGAGCATTTATAATCGTTGACATCTCATCAGAACAACTCCAATAATTTATAACTCTATTAGTAACGCGATTACAAAACAGAAAAATTGATGACGGCAAGGAACATTCCTTGTCTCTCCCTTAAAAAACGATTTGATATTTCTGTATAAGAGAGAGAAGAATTCAGAGCACAGGAACGCAAAATACGTACAATTTCATATTTAAGATAAATCTTTAATATGCTACTTGATAATAAATTTAGAAATGTAGATCTCTGCAAAACAGTTTTGTTACTTTATACATTTTTTTTCCCCATAACGCATTTAAACTAACATATACATAAATATTCAGGGAAGAGATCTTATATCTGATCTTCAGTGCGAGTTTTATGAATCGAAAGTGCGCACGAGGTAGCTAATAAGAATACAAACAAAAGAAACGCTCGATAGTACAGGGAGGTGTATGGACGTTCCGCAAATAGCTTAAGCGTTGTGTTGCGAGTTTTTGCGCCGCGGCCTTCGCCGAAATCAATGATCCCGTCTAGAGGTGAAAAAGTCAAAGGCCCGGGCGCTCCGCCGGATTCGGTAACCGCGTGCATACAAACGCGCTGCCTGGGGTCCCGTCGTTATCGTCGTCGTCGTCGTCGTCGTCGTCGTGTGGGCGGCGCTACCGGGAATACGCGATTAGATCACACGGATAAGACACGATCGCGGATAAAACGATGAAACGACGCACGCGACGGGCGTGAATTCCGCGACGTTGATGCAACTTGGAGGAGGACGATGACGCTCGACAAATCCTCGACATTAATCTCCTTCGGACGCCCCAGACAAAGTAAAGGATAACTATATGCACGATCGTCATAACTCCGAGGCACGTAGAAAAGTATCGATCATCTGGTCTCCATATATATTACAGCATCTTCGTGTTTATCCGGCATCTCAAAGTTGTAACGTAATATGTTTATTGATTCGCGCAATTCGCGTTTTTTGGTACAATCTTAGCGTTTCTTATAACCCAAGCCGTATTGATCTGGATGTAATTTCATGTTTTACGTTTTATTAATGTCATCAAGTGATTTATGTATCATGCAAGAAAATGTGACAAAAAAGAAGAAATAAAAAACTCTTGACATTTACATCTTTTAACATTTTACAAGGAAATAAGCTAGGAATTAAGATATCTTATATTCTGTTCTAAAATAGAAGAGAAAGCAGCACTTCTTTCATTTTAATGTTAGCCGTTTGTAAGTGTCAAGCGTTCGTCTGTAAAGAATTTGAAATAATTTCCGATAAGGCCATTGACCAGTCCTGTTTGCGATCTTCTGAGTTTTTTCATCGGATAATACATTTCTTAGAATCAGCGGAATCGCGTATAATGTAGCACGTAAATATGTTGTTTTCATATATAGTTTTTCTTTTTATAATACGTTACGAGTTACAAACAGGCAAGACAGAGAAAGATTTATCCTGTAATTTAGACAAATGATTTTCGTGGAAAATCGAGAGAGCATGCCCAGGGCATCAGCTACACTTTCGTGCGAATCTGGTCGTTTGCCTTCATTTTTTGGGCCTGGAAGAAAGAACCGTCGCGAGATGAAATGAAATAAGAGGCAACGCCGTCGGTAACAAAAAAAAAAAAAAAAGATAGCATACATTGAGAATATTGTTGAAGATTTGTCCACTTATAATTTATTTATTTCTGTTAAGAGCTTAATAAGCAGAAACATTTTTATGCAATAACGAGTTTCTATGCAAGAAGCAAAAAAATTAGATTGTACACCATCATATCTTAATCTCGTTGTGATAACTACAAAATAAAAAGAGATATACAGGGTGATTTAAAACAACCTGATGTCCTTGAAATGTCATATTCTTGAACGAATTCTGAAACAGTTATTCCTTTTACAAAATTTTGTCCCAAGTTTAGTTTTTTAGTTTTTAAGTTATAATTGAAAATAGTTAGCTATTTACGAGTCCGATACAATGGGCAGGCAGAGATGGCGCAACGCGTCACGAGACTCACTTCACAATTTTATAATAAATATCATTTATCGTGGGATTTTATGTCTTAATTTATGTGGAAATTGATATTTGCAAGAGTATAATTAAGTACTATAGTAAAAACAGTAATGTTTCCAATGATATTTATTGTGAAATTGTAAAGTGAGTCTCGTGATGCATTCATCTTTGCCTGCCCGTTGTATCGAACTCGTAAATAGCTATTTTATTTTCAATTATAACTCAATTATAACTCAAAAACTAAGCTTCGGACAAAATTTTGTAAAAGGAAAAATCGTCTCAGAATTCGCTTAAGAATACGACATTTCAAGGAAATCAGATTGTTTTTAATTACCTTGTATATGCATATTGATATGTACTAAAAAAATAAGAGCACATCTATTTTTCATGTACAGTGAAATAAAATAGAATCAGGACATGTCTGGAACATTATATATAATATTGAGAGCAACAACTGCATTTTGTGTGTATCGTCCAAATTTACTTTTCATAAAACTGCTCGTACAAAGATACAATAAAATTAAAATAGATAATTCGCAATGTGAATATGGCACAGCCTCAAACGTCTCATATTAACGAGAAAATTAATTTGCAAGCAAGAAGACATAAAAGGCAAGTGTGTAAATTTTCAGTCAGGCAATAAATATCTCAGTTAATGAGATCGAAGTAGGCCGGTAATAATATCGTAGCGTAGTAATAATATCGAACGAAGAGCGCATTTAAATGGTGAGAAACTTGAGGCATATTATTTTATCAAATCATAAATAATAGAAATAAAAACGTAACCATTTCGCGCGCATGCCCCGACTGCGATTATTAAAATAGGTAATATATCAAATAAAGTTGTCAGAAGAAGAAATAATTGTCTTTCACCTCTTATTTCTCTTTTCTCTTGTTATCTTTATATAAAAAAAAGAAACTCTTCTATTCATCCTTACTTTCAATACGGTTTCGGTTAAATGTTATATTCAATTTGAAGCTAAAACTTTACATGTTCGCAAAATAAAATTGATATAATCACAAAAATATTAAAATTAAACAAATCGAATAATATTCCTACTCATCTCTGATTTTCGCCGAGGTTTGTACGCATCTTTTTATTTCCGACCGCGAACTCCATGCAGGTCCGCTGGGCATAATTTCTTGATCGAAGGGGCGGCACGATAGAAAAAGAAAGAGAAGCAAAGAAGCCGCCATATGTGCGTGTGTGCTCGTGTGTGTATGTGTGACCCAAGGCATTAACAAGCAAGGGCACGAACACGAAAGAATTCTAGTCCCTACCGCCGAACCACAATTCTAAGAAGAACGCAGAAATTGCTCGGCTATCAAAAAAAAAAAAAAAAATCGCGCCTAATATAAGCGAATCTAATGCTAACAAAACAAAATTTTGTATAAAAATTAATTTTCTTAACTAGTTTATTAATTCTAGCTACCATTTTTTTCTTATAATCATAATTGTAATCTAAGAAAGTTAATTAATCATACAAGAAAAAGCTAATCAATTAGTAACTGTCAAAGCTAAAAATATTATTGAAAAATCTAACAACTGATTAATATGCTCTATCGATATATGCATACAAAAAATTGATGAGTCTTTTACACGTACAATTAGCAAAACAAGTATGTAAAAAGTAGTTGACAATTATTTGATTTATTTGCGATGTTCAGATTTGTCTCATTAAATCAAGATACATTTTCGTCAAAAACGGGAGATAATATATAGCGAGGATGCAAGCGCGAAAGCGTTGTTGTCCACATTCGATTATAGAGAGCGAGAAATACTATCTTTATATGTGATCCTATATTTCTGATAAATGGTAAAATCCACTTATGTAAATCCGCACGGTGTGTCTAACGCACACGCCGCACATAAATTTCCGACGCGATGTATGAGTTAATGACGCGACATTAGCGACTTCATTCGCCCGTAGTATTCAACGGGATGAAACTCGTATTTTATTATGCTGCAAAAGCTATTTAATTTTACTACGTTTTACCGCATCGCGGACGGCGGGAGGAACGTAGTTAACGTCCGTCTTTCACCTGGTAATTGAAGCGCTTTTATTGGTCGGACGCTTTCAACACAACGATCCTGTATACAACGATACTGATCCTAAGATACTTATAAGTCGCAGCTGTCTTATTCTTTTTTTTTTTTTTTTACTATGGATTTCAGAGATAAAAAAACGGAATTTCCAATACGCATAATCAAGTTCTTGCAATATATTATTCATCTACATTTTTAACACATTTCTTCGGACTATGAGTCAGTCCTTTTATCTTATGCATTTATGAGTTTAAAATGGAAGATAATAGTATGCGCGATTGAATAATTACTCGATATTTCTATGGCCATTCTATGTAATATAAATTCGTGACTACTTTTGTGTATATCACTTTTAATTATAAATTAGAAAAAGATGTTTTATAATTTAATGATTGCTTTTCTTATCTTTTAATTTTTCTATCTTTTTTATATTAAACTAATATTTGTAACAAATTTTCTTCCTTATTTTGTGCGCGCTAAAAAAAATAATATTTTATAATAAATTAATTTATTCGGGAGTATTTATTATAAAAATAATAAAAACTTTCTCTGCTATTGAAATATAAAAATAGAAAAAATAGTAATGAAAGAGAAATAGAAAACTTTGTAAACCTGAATTAATTATACAACCGAAACTAACTGTTCCTCAACATACCAAAGCAAAACTGCATATTCAATTAATTGAGGAAACTTCCGTTTCGCGTTTCACAAACATAATTCAATCACGTGTAACCCACGGATTAGGAGATCATCGCTTTAATTCCGTCCGCTTCCGGGGATTCGGCGGACGTAGTGGAAATATATAGCCGGTGTTGAGAACAAGAAATGGCTTTTAGCTCTTAACGAACGTCTGGAAAGAAGTACCCCTGTCACTGGGCGATAATCCTTCCCGTAGTTTCCGCTGACTGCATGGGCGCGAGTGCGTACAATCGGATGCATCAATGATGTCAGATGCGTTCGCATTCATAAGGGATACTTCACGACACACAACTCATCAATTCTATTTTTTGCGTACACGAAGTGGCTGAATCATACGACGGATTATATAAGTAAAAAAGGATACGTCTTTTAAATATTACCGAAAAATTTCGCCGTCGAATACGAGAGCATCGAACGCATCATTAATGCATCCGACTGTACGGTCGTAACCTCGTCGCGACGCGCGTCATCATCCGCTTCGTTCATCCTTACGGCGAATTCGAGTCGAATAAAAAAAAAATGCGACAGCTTCCAGATCTCTCCCTCCTTCTCTCCCTTTCTCTCTCATTCTCCTTTGCATCGCTATCCACGACTGCATTCGATCGTTGCGGTGCGCCGTTGCTGGGTCGAGTTGCCGGAAATGCCGTGCGTGCCGTGGTATCTAAAACCACCGCGTAGTCAGATCCGCATGCGAGACGCGGCCGATAAAAAGCGAGGCGGGGAATGAGAAGATCGGCAACAGAAAAAAGCTGACGCCGCATGGCACTCCCGATTCGCGGGAAAGTTTGTCTCCAATCCCTCTTTCCCGAGGTGAGCGATTTCTGACCCCATGTGACGTGCATCCCTCGGTCCCGAGGGAAAAATAACTTTGAGACTTATTCGCTGATATTAAACCGAGGGAGGTTGACTTGACTATTATTTATTGGTTTTCGAATGATCGGATCAAGAGATAAATATAATTTTCATGAAATAAGAATGTATTCCGGGGGGCAAAGAGGGGGCAATTTTAAATATATAAAAAAAACATGTGTTCCATAAAATATTTTTTTAAATTATCATTATATATATATAATGATAATTTAAAAAAATAAGTTTTTTTCCATTAAAAAACAAAAAAGAACATTTTGATACATGAACCATCAACATGCAATAATATGATACTGATAGTGTCGATTAAATTTTGACAGCACGTACAAATTCTGCGAGCAAACGGACTCGTAACCGAGTAACCACGATAGCGGTCGTAGCCCTTATAATTGCTTTATTAATAGCGCCCACCGTGGTAGTAAGAGCACATTCACACCGTGGTACCAACACTGTGGGAGGCTCGTCTAATTTTAAAAGACGCTTCACATGTCGAAAATTTTAGATGTCGTCGTTGCGGCAATCGTCGCAAATCTTGGATTCTATTTAAAAAAAAAAAAGCCGTCTTCAACAAGCTATTATTGTCAATGTAGCATTTAAAATTAAAATATTATAAAATAACTATAAAATCTTTTTCTGAAAATTTCTTAAAACTTTTATAACTTTTTAAGATTTTGGTATTTTCTTGAAGAAATTCATGATTGCTCAAAATTAAAAAAAAAATCCTTTAGTGCTTCAACTACAATATAATACGCGTATTTTCTTTATTTTGCGTCCTTAATTATAATTTGTCTTTTACAATCAACTTTGAACTTTCTCACAGAGACTTCTCACTTTGACTTCCTCATAGAGGAAGATATTTCAAAATTTGTGAAAGTTAGAGCATGTAGAAACATGTCTCAAAAAATTCAAAATTTCATAAAAGATGAACCCTTTCACCGATTCTCACCAAATTCAATGCCAACTATCCTTTAATGATACTCTATCATGTAAAAATATTTAGCCCGATATTTCAAAATTTGCGGAAGTTAAACAACCACACTCTTTTTTTGACAAGTTCGAAATTTTATAAAAACTAAAACCCTTCACCGATCTTAGCCAAATTCAATACCAACCATCCTTTGATGATACTCTATTCATGTAAAAATATTTAACTCGATATCTCAGAAAGTTGCTAAAGTTAATGCAACCACGTCCTTTTGGTACACATACACATACATACACACATACGGACATTTAAAAAAAATGTGATTTTTCGACATTTTAGAACATTCTGAACACATTGGCATCAAAATCTCAAAACAAAAATTTTTCACGGAAACAAAGCTTCCTATGAGGAAACAATATATTAGTAATATAACAATTATTTATTCAAAAGAAAAGAAAAAGAGATTCTTACTAAATTACTATAACTATCACAGCAAACTACATAAAATGTATAAGTGATTAGAAAGATAATAAATAATGCAATAAATCGGAAAATGTTTAATTTTGGACAAAAAATAGAAACTACACTGTTTTTCACAGAAGACTTCGATTTCGCGGCTGAAGGACTTAATGGGTTTCTCTATCCACAGCTTCCCGGATTCTGAGGTATAGATTGGAGGCACGAGTGGTTTCCGGGATGATTTTTGCGAAACCGCGATAAGAGAAGCAAGCTCAATCCGTATGGTCCAAAAAGCAAAAGGAGCATCGGCTGAGAAGCAATGCGTTCTGCGAGTTTGCTTTGAAGAGCGACTTGAGGAAACTCGACTCGATAAGAAAGCGATAAGAATCTCCTTCGGACATATTTCGTGCCGGATCTTGGCTGAAATAATCCAGTTGGCAAATTGAAAGAGCGATTCAGTGAGATATTTTATTTTCGTGACTTCTTACATATTTTCACAAGTAACTATTATGCAATGTTGAATAATAAAAAAGGTAATATATTTTTAATTAGATGTTATTTTTCATATCATATAGCTCTCTTTCCATATGTATAATAATCATCATCTTGAATTTTTTTAAAAGAATACTACTTTTATAACTTACTTACATCATTTCGTGTAACTTTTAATACTTTTTTTTTATTTCTAGCTCTATTTTATACTTTAACTTTTATTTTATTTTATTTTTTAACTCAATTTTATTCTTTAATAACAGCTAAATCCTATTTTCAATCTGAATTTCTCAATTTTACTGAACGGTAAATGATAGTACTGGTGTGGGTCGATCATACTCTGACTCAACACGTTTCCCAATGTAAATGCCACAAAGGCCAGAAATTATGACTAGAGTCTGCGAAATAGCGCACGGATGCGAGAAATAAATTCCTAAGGATACTCCCGCTGAGAAGAGCAGTTGAACGGCTGGCCGTTCAGATTGTCGTTTATATCACTTTTTCTGATTTTATTGCCGACAAGTCGAGAGGAAGCCGAAGAAAACCGAAAATTTATAGGCGTGAACCGTGTTTGTCGGAAATTTTAAAAGCCATGAATATTATAATAAATATTATCATATATTGTGGATAATAATATAACGCGTGCATACTGTTTCTTTCAATTGCACATACACATACGTACATTATGTATAATAAAGAAATTTGAATTTTAGCGATAAAACTAATATTATATATATAATAATTTTTCTTATATAATAAATATCACACATCATTATCTCTTGAGACCATCAATAAAATTATCGTCCAGAAACAGAGTGTGACAGATAATCATCGTGGAGGAAAATAAATTACTCGTATAAAATACAAAAGATAATGTTGTACTGAGTGACCTTCGCCTTTCTTTGCTATTAAACCGGCAGTACAATTCCTGACTTTATTCATGCTTTATTATCGGCAATAAAGGATATTGGACGGCACTAAACCGACTCGTACGAGCGGGTGTATTATTTCCGTGTTTGAAAATAATGAACCCTATTTATATACATACATAACAATAAATACACTATAATGTAACTATTCATAGCAGCTCGATAAATTCCGCCAGATATAATTAGTTAGTCGATAATAACTCTTTCTCTTCGTCCATCGAGTCGCTAAAATAGATTATAATATTAACATTTAAATAACGCGCACCTTTCTATTTTTATCACACATCTAAAATATATTTTAAATCTCTCTCGAAAAACTGTAATACATATTTAATTGTCAGAATCAAAGCGGATTGACCGTGTTTCTTTTTCTGTCGCGATGTCTGAGGGTCGCATACTGTCCTCGTTTTTGCGAGAAATACGACTATCGGGTATCGTCGAAGGCACAACCACGTGTTCTCCGTCCGAAGGGCGTAACGGCCGGCCGCTTGGTAATCGGTCGGTCGATTGGTGGCAGGAAGTGACGACACATCCTCGGGCTGCATATCGCGACCTGTCGCTTAGACGAGCCAGCAGCTGCCATCCAAGTGACACTCTCCGTGCGCTTTAAAAATCGCAAGCGATTCCCACTTGCGTGCTGTCGCACGCATACACCGCGTAAAGAATTGCTGCGCAAGAAGAATGAAGCGGTTGATGAGGTGGGAAGCGGGGAGGCGAAGGAGAAGGAGATAATGTGAAGGAGAGAGAAACGGCATAAGCGGCCAGATGCGCGGCACATTTTAATTAACGTCGGGACATCCTCCGAGACGGATGACCCCGAACTCAGGGCCATTCGATGACCCTTTTCCCATCGCGGCACGTGTTATCCTCTAGATAACAGGAAGCGTATCCCCTCCTTCTCTTGGACACGCAAAATGACATTCCCATACAAATGTGTTTGGCAAAGTTTGGGGGAATACAGATAAAAATGTAAATGGTATTCTACTCGCGAGAGAGAAGATATAATTTTATACAAGTTCTATAATTTGCCTTGACCGATCTGTCGGTTTCTCGCGTTTTTTACCTTGCGATATATCGCCTTGTCTGAAATAGTATATTTCATATTTAGTTCCATGTAGAACTTTACTTTACGGAATATGCTATCAACGATAGTTCTTCTTCGGAATAATGATCAAACAGCAGAATTTTTGATAAGAGAAATCGATACAAAAAATTGCTGATTAGCCGTCAAAAATCTTTAAATGTTCTTGTTTATTAAAATGAGTCTACATACTTAATTTAGTCGTAGTGATAAAGCTTGCAACATAACTTGAGAACAAAGTTCACATCATTAAATTTCTTAAAATAGAAAATAAAATTTCCCAAGTCATCAATATCTTTCACGTATCGCGCGATATTTCTGCCTTGGAGACCGACGCCGAATTCCGGAAGCATTTCACATGAAATATTCCATTACATAACGTGATATGTATAATGTAAATGTGTTTTATCGCGCGGCTCTGTATAATCTGGGTCTAAAACAACAAACACCGTAGTCAACTGAGCTGGTCATGTCATTCAATAACCGCAGAAAATCAATCATAATGATTATATTTACTCTTCTCAGAACAGCATTCCGTTGAAAAGAGTATTCATGTACTAAGCTATACTATAAAATTCATTGCATTTAATATTTTTGTCGAATAAGTTAATAAACAAGTTTTTCATTATATTGACCATTTTTTTCTAAGCTCCTTATTTTCTAATGTAAGTTACATTTTTTCTTTAATCCTTATATCTCCTCCAAAAAAATTGTTTAATATTTTAAGGGTGGAGTTCCGAATAGGTGAACCCTCCGATTTTTTTGAAACTACACTATTTTTTGTATTTTTGAACGCTGATTACGAATATGATAATGAAAATTTGCGACAAGGTCATTTTCAAGGTCAAAACAAAAAAACTGAAAAAATATAACTTTTTAAATATTATTTCGATAAATATTGATGTAAGAAAAAAATGTGTCAAATAAAAGTTGTAGTTCTTGTAAAAATACATCATTTATGTTCTATACATTTTTTGCGTAAAACTGAAAGTTTTCGAGAAAATCGATGTTAAAGAATAAAAACGGCGGGTGAAGTTCCGAAAAGTGCTCACCTCTGATTTTTTTGAAACTCAGTATTCTTACGTATTTTGATGCACTGATTACGAATATCATAATGAAAATTGGTGCATCTCTCATTTTCATAGTGAAAATCATGAAAAACCCATAACAATTTTAGATCTTACAGAGAAAAACATTTTATGTCCTATTAATTTTTACCGTACGATAGTTTTCAACAAAAACGATGGAATCTAAATCTTATATCTGTTCTCCCATCTAAGCATGTACTTTGCAGTACATATACGATTCCACATGGGTTTACAACTTTCCACGTAGAGCGAGGTTCCACGCAAACCTATTTGTCTAGTTTTTCGGTAGTGGAGCCCCCCGCAGGGGGGCGGAACCCACTGTTTCCACGCATACACTTTTCCACGCGAAGCGAGGTTCCACATGGGTTTGCAACTTTCCACGCAGAGCGAAGTTCCACGCAAACCTATTTGTCTAGTTTTTCGGTAGTGGAGCCCCCCGCAGAAGGGCGGAACCCACTGTTTCCACGCATACACTTTTCCACGCGAAGCGAGGTTCCACATGGGTTTGCAACTTTCCACGCAGAGCGAAGTTCCACGCAAACCTATTTGTCTAGTTTTTCGGTAGTGGAGCCCCCCGCAGAAGGGCGGAACCCACTGTTTCCACGCATACACTTTTCCACGCGAAGCGAGGTCCCACATGGGCTTGCAACTTTCCACGCAGAGCGAAGTTCCACGCAAACCTATTTGTCTAGTTTTTCGGTAGTGGAGCCCCCCGCAGAAGGGCGGAACCCACTGTTTCCACGCATACACTTTTCCACGCGAAGCGAGGTCCCACATGGGCTTGCAACTTTCCACGCAGAGCGAAGTTCCACGCAAACCTATTTGTCTAGTTTCTCGGTAGTGGAGCCCCCCGCAGGGGGGCGGAACCCACTGTTTCCACGCATACACTTTTCCACGCGAAGCGAGGTCCCACATGGGCTTGCAACTTTCCACGCAGAGCGAAGTTCCACGCAAACCTATTTGTCTAGTTTTTCGGTAGTGGAGCCCCCCGCAGGGGGGCGGAACCCACTGTTTCCACGCATACACTTTTCCACGCGAAGCGAGGTTCCACATGGGTTTGCAACTTTCCACGCAGAGCGAAGTTCCACGCAAACCTATTTGTCTAGATTTTCGGTAGTGGAGCCCCCCGCAGAAGGGCGGAACCCACTGTTTCCACGCATACACTTTTCCACGCGAAGCGAGGTTCCACATGGGTTTGCAACTTTCCACGCAGAGCGAAGTTCCACGCAAACCTATTTGTCTAGATTTTCGGTAGTGGAGCCCCCCGCAGAAGGGCGGAACCCACTGTTTCCACGCATACACTTTTCCACGCGAAGCGAGGTTCCACATGGGTTTGCAACTTTCCACGCAAAGCGAGGTTCCACGCAAACCTATTTGTCTAGTATTTTGGTAGTGGAGCCCCCACAGAGGGGTGGAACCCTCTGTTTCCACGCATACACTTTTCCACGCAAAGCGAGGTTCCACATGGGTTTGCAACTTTCCACGCAAAGCGAGGTTCCACGCAAACCTATTTGTCTAGTTTTTTGGTAGTGGAGCCCCCCGCAGGGGGGCGGAACCCACTGTTTCTAGTTCCGAATAGGTGAACCCTCTGATTTTTTTGAAACTACACTATTTTTTGTATTTTTTAACGCTGATTACAAATGTGATAATGAAAATTTGCGACAAGGTCATTTTCAAGGTCAAAACTCAAAAAAACTGAAAAAATATAACTTTTTAGACATTATTTCAATAAATATTGATGTAACAAAAAAATGTTTCAAATAAAGGTTGCAGTTCTTAAAAAAATACATTATTTATGTTCTATAAATTTTTTGCGTGAAACTGAAAGTTTTCGAGAAAATCGATGTTAAAGACTAAAAACGGCGGGTGAAGTTCCGAACAGTGCTCACCTCTGATTTTTTTTGAAACTCAGTATTCTTACGTATTTTGATGCACTGATTACGAATATCATAATGAAAATTGGTGCATCTCTTATTTTCATAGTGAAAATCATGAAAAACCCATAACAATTTTAGATCTTACAGAGAAAAACATTTTATGTCCTATTAATTTTTACCGTACGATAGTTTTCAACAAAAACGATGGAATCTAAATCTTATATCTGTTCTCCCATCTAAGCATGTACTTTGCAGTACATATACGATTCCACATGGGTTTACAACTTTCCACGTAGAGCGAGGTTCCACGCAAACCTATTTGTCTAGTTTTTCGGAACTTCACCCGCCGTTTTTAGTCTTTAACATCGATTTTCTCGAAAACTTTCAGTTTTACGCAAAAAATTTATAGAACATAAATGATGTATTTTTTTAAGAACTGCAACCTTTATTTGAAACATTTTTTTGTTACATCAATATTTATTGAAATAATGTCTAAAAAGTTATATTTTTTCAGTTTTTTTGAGTTTTGACCTTGAAAATGACCTTGTCGCAAATTTTCATTATCATATTTGTAATCAGCGTTAAAAAATACAAAAAATAGTGTAGTTTCAAAAAAATCGGAGGGTTCACCTATTCGGAACTTTATCCTATTTTAATTATTAACACATTTATTTATTCTACATATAATTCTATAAATCTCTACATATCATAAGAATAATATTTGATTAAGAATATGCGAACATATTTTTGTTCCTAAAAAATTAAATTTTAATATTCATATTTAAGTTGAACTGCATATTATAAAATATTAAAAAGACACCAAAAGCCTTTTAAAGACGAAATAAAAATTTGAAATTTTTTTCCAAAAATTTTATAAATTATAAATTGATATTGTAGCGATATTTTCGTAGAATTTTCGTAAATAATAACATCGCAATTATTGAATGTGGTTAAAACCACGCTATTCGATTCATTCAGTTTTCTATCGAACGCCGGCCGGCACTCTAGGTGATGCGGATGCACGCCGTCGTTGCACGCGTGGGGATTACGTAGTCGGCGAGCCATTCATAAAAATAACATGGCCGGTGCACGTGCACATTACTACAAGGAACTCCCCCTTCTCTTCCATCGATGCATGTACGCGAGTCGTACGGGGGAATGCGTACACATGCATGCAACGCGGGACTACGTATCGCGAGGCAGACTATTGTATGTGTAGGTGGACTCCAGTAAGTGGCTATAGGAAGTAGCGACGGACCGACTCAAGTCAGACGAATTTTACGCTCGTCGCGCACGATGCCTTCGTCCGTCTCGGATTGTCATTCTCAACGTACACTTACGCTTCGTACGTCGATCGTATCTGGCAATAAGAGCTGATATCAAGCAGTTGAGTTCTTTTTTCTTTATACCGCGCGAACATTTTACAAATCCCTTGTTTTAATTTATATTTCCTTTCGCGCCATGGATTGCAACAGTAGTATTAGCAATATCAGCAATAATAAATGAAGATGTATTGTCGCGAGTAAATTTATTCTACAATTGAGTTTACACAATTCTCTTATATAAACTCCATTTTCTCTCTGTAGATTTTTAGCATGAATTAATTTATCATATCCTATTTATAAAACTCGTCTCTTTGATATTTCGTTTAAATATTTTCAATTTATTTGATTATTTAAATAAGTAATTAAGCTGAAATAATAAATATAATAATAAGCTAAAACATTTATCATTTTAATAATGTGAATAATATTTCAAAGATATATACATATATATAAAGTTTGTTAAAAAAAATTTAATTAAAAGGAGATAACAATTTAATAAGAATAATCAATATATATGCAATAGGACTGTAATTACCATGTTATTTTATTACGCCCCTATCTGGAGAAAGTATAGTTTAATTCCCCAAAGAATTTGCATAATGTACTCGCGTCTGCGTGGACGATAAGTTTTAAACTATGGCTCGTAGCAAAGACTGAGACGTAACTTGGGAGAATAAAGTTACATTTCCCTAATTCTATGCGGAGCAGAAAACATAATTTTCTGTCATAAAATGTACATAACTCAGGTCTTGCAACTGTTAAACGTATCTACGAATTTTCTCACAAACAGTTCATTATATAAAAATACTTTAAATTTTATTATGCTATTAGTATTGATCCTCGAGATTGATATTAATAAATATATGAATTAACTTACAAAACATAATGTGTGTGTAAGTATAATAAAATCTTGTTATAAAATTTATTTTTAGAGCTTTAATAAATCTAACAAATTTAGATTGGTTATACATGCGTTACACAAATAACAAAATTTTGGTTCAAATGTTATATCAATATTTATCATATCTTTTTAATCATTATACAATATGTATCACGTTTTTCTGATTTAGAAACTTTTACAGACTTCGAACGATCGGTTTTTCTTCGATAAAAATAATTCAACTAATGCAAAACTATATATATTTTTGCAATAATAAAGTGTAATTTTGCTCTCTGTTTACGCATTTACAAATGAAATCGTTAAATGGTTGAATAAATATCAATCGCGACGTTGTTTAAATAAATTAAACGCGCATATACGTTTGCAATAGCCGTAAACTTCGTAAAAGGAAAACCAGAAAGAAAATCGTCGCTAGATGAATATTTAATGCGAGAACATCAATAACATGAATAAAAAATAAACAGCATTATTTTGCATCAGTAAATGAAGTCCAGATATTGTAAATATAATAATGCAATATAAAAATATTTTTAATTTAATTATGTTATATTAGTATTGACATAATTAATATTAATAGATTCATAAATTAACTTATAAAAGTTATATGGGCGTGTAAGCATAACAAAATCTTGTTATAAGATTTATTTAAAGTTTTAATGAATCTAACAAATTTAGGTTGTGTAATTACATGCATTATACAAACAACTAAATTTTGGCTTATTAGTTATCAATGTTTAATCGCATCTTTTTTAATCGTTACAATGTGTATCACGTTTCTCTGATTGAGAAACTTCTACAGACTTAGAAGAATCGATTTTTCCTCGACGTAAATAAATTCAAGGCTTAACGAATGCAAAACTAAACATATTTTCACAATATTAAGGTGCAATTTTGCGCTCTGCTTACGCATTTACAAATGAGGCCGTTAAATGATTAAATAAATATCAAGTGTGACATTGTTTTGCAAACTGAATATATGTTTGCAGCGGCCGTGAACTTCCCTTAAAAGAAAAAAATAGGGAGAAAATCGTCACTGCATGTAAAAACATCAATAACGTGAATAACAGACAAACAATTCTATTTTGCACAAGAAAATAAAGTCGAGACTGTAATTGTAAACAATATGTAACGTAAGGATGATTTAATTCCTTTCTGAAAGAAAAATCTCTGCTAAATATCTTCTCTAATTTTCTCGATATGTGTTTACACACACACATTTCACGTAATAAATATATTAATTTTTTAAAGAAACATAGTATACACATTATATCTTATTATCCGATCATTAGATATTAGATGATAAAATGTGATATTAAACTATTAGAAAATATATAATGCAAATACACACACTTATATACGTTTAAAATGATTTATGCTTAAACTGTTTATGGTCTTTAAGGAAATATTAGAACAATGCGCGCAAAAGAGTTTATATGAATTTGTTCAGATAATATTCGAAGAAGCTTTCCAAAATTAAACTGCTTTAAAGCAGTATCACACAGATGCGCTCGCTCACGCATACTTGAACGCTTATATACATTGTATGATAATTAAGGATATTTTGGCTATACAATAGTAGAGCAAAAAGCTTTCGAAACATAAATAAAAAAACATATTTCTTACGTTTGTACTGTTTGGAAAATAGAATAAATAAATCTGGATTATAAAAAGAATTAAAGTACCAAAAAATAATATACTTTTAACTCCTTCATAAAAAAAATAGTTATAATTGATATCTTTCTTAATTTATGACAAAACTTTTGATTGTGAATACCCTCTGAATACAACTTCAAGGAGAAAAAATAAACTATAATCATTTTGCTATAATTTTTAGTAAATAACTTTTAAACCAGTAAGTGGATTTAAATCAAGTTTTGCACAAATTTTTAGTAGAGTTTTGTTAAAATTTTTATTTTGCTGGCAATGTTTTTTCCTTGTTTTTGTCAATAAATGTTACAATATGCGATTTTCCATAAAAATCAATACAAACTTTAAACTTAAATAATTTCCAAACCATGAAGAGAATTGTGCTCAGATTTTGCACAGATATTCTCGGAAGAAATAGTAAAACAGTCTATAAAATTTTCATGCTTTTGTCAATGTTTTGACATATAAGACATACATCCTTAAGATCCGTTAGACATTAGACGGCTAAGCCAGCGGGCTGCGAGCGATTTCCGCGTTCTTTTCGATTCATTTGCGCGACTAGAAAAATCGCTTCGTATAAATTTTGCTCACGCCGATCTAGCAACCGCGTCCGGGACTTTCCCGGGACACTTCTCGCGATAGCTTCGTCTTCTTGGCAGTCGACGGAATTTAACACGACCGGAATCGTATCCGTAAAGCATACTCGTCGTCACCGGAATTTTTCGCGATCCCACCGAGCTTTCTCATCCGCAATGCGGACGAAATGCGGCATACCGTCGAATATTTATGGAGCATTGGCGCCCTTGACGAAAAATTGCTTAATATACTCGTCGGCTTTAACGACTCGTAAAATAAAAGCGCCGTATTAATGATCGTGAAGATCTATCTATTCCGAATTAATATTTCGACCCAAATAGAGATCTTCGTCATTGCAGAAAGTGACAAGAAAATTGATCCACTTAAAGTTATTAAGGCAGCATCTTCAATTTATGTTTCATAAATTTTTTGTCAGTTATAATAAATTGCGACCTAGGTACACTTAGAACTTTGAAACGATACTATGCAACGGATATAACAAAAAAGATTGAGTTAAAAGGTAAATGTGAGCATTTACGTGCGCTTAAATGTTCCATCGTACTAAATTTTATTGATCCCTTTCTTTCTCTCGTTGGCGACTCGTCCAAAATCGAACTCTACGTTTATAAAAAATTCAACTTCCTTTACTTTCTGTCTCTGTCGCCAACAAAAGCTTTCATTGTAAAGATGAAGAAATACACTCGGATATCTCGATAAAAAAAGACATGACAAAATATTCGGAGAGGATTTTAAGAAATGTGAGACACATTTCGCATGATATAGTAGTATAAAATGGGCTTTTGATACATTTAAAAATTCTAAGATACATTTAAATGTAAAAATAAAATTTTGTAACAATTTAAAGACGCCAAATTCATCGCAAAAATAAAAAAGTATACGTGAGACACACGAGATACGTTTATTAATAACACCAGGAAACGACCGCAACCATGGAAATCGAAATGTCAGTTAATGACCGAGTGACACGATCCCCCGTCGTCGTTGTTCGTAAATTATAACTAGTGATTCAAGGCACAGAGAGATAATTTTGGCGTAGTGCTATTTATACGCTGCCAGATGTATGTGGAATGAGATGAGAGATAAAGAGTTAATAAATGGTTTGTATAATATTTCAACATTCTCGATGACAATATGTGATTTCAACCTTGTCTTCCATTATTTTGACACAAAAAAATCAATCACCAAATGATATTATCTTTCGTAATTTATTTTGACAAATTTTCTGTCAATATTTATTAATGGTTTTCTCTCTTACGTTACTTTTATTTTTATTTTATTTCATTTACTTCATCTTTTACCTTTTTTTATCTTTGTCTTATTTATTTTACACATTTGCACGAGCGTATCTCAGAATCTAAACTTACCTCTCGGAATCAATGATTCTTTCGTAGTTTTGCAACTAATCTAGGCAATGAGATTGTGCGAGAAAACTTAATCGATCCACTCTATCAAAGGTGGCGGTTGCAACCGATAACGGGAAAAGCAAATCGTATCGCCTCTCACTCTCGAATACCCAATGGAGAAGGGGCGGAAGTTCGATATGCAATGTTGTATGCGTTCGTATGTACGTGCACGTATGTGCAAGTAGTTGCAAGGGATCGATGGAAAGGTAGCCAGGAGGGGGTATTTGCACCACAGCAAAAAAAAATACGGCATTCCAATGCGGCTACTCGCGAAATGCAGTCAGTGATCCATGCATGGAACAGCAGTGTACTGCTAAATCACCTTTAAACCTTTTTTACGCTACTTTCTTCTTTTTTTCAATAGATTCACAAAAAATATTACATCGCGAAGTAATGTATTATTATTTATGTTTCATTATCATGTTATCAACGACTTAGTAGACATTTTTTATATTTCAAATGTAATTATTATATGTATATACAGGGTGTCCGACAAGTAAGTGATCAAACAAAAGGTGGAGGTAGATTGGGTCAAACTGAATCGAAAAGTCCTGAACCATTTTTTTTTATAATGCTTAATAAAGGAGTTATTATTGTTTAAGTCTGTCCAATCAGCGTCGACCTTTAGCCGCGCGCCTGATAGTGTGAGTGAGCGCTCCGTCGCCACGGCGCCGGCGGCGCACACTATCGGGCGGGCGGCTCACTGCCGGCTAAAAGTCGACGCTGATGAGCCAGACTTTACTCAATAATAACTCTTTTATTAAGCGTTATAGAAAAAAATGGTACAGGACTTTTCTTTTCAGTTTGACCCGATCTACCTCCACCTTTCGTTTGGTCACTTACTTGTCGGACACC